>NW_017672094.1:176934-218876 GCF_001879085.1 Nicotiana attenuata
CTCCAATTCCGCATTATCCTCCATTGAAGATGGAACGCCATTCTCGACTTGTACAGTAACATGATACGAAGAACCCACACTTTCTTCATCTTCATCACGATCCTTAGTGTAGACCACAGTATATGGCTTTACCTTCAGTACTTCTTTACATGAAACCACAAGTTTTGTTTGTCGCCTCATTCTAGAAGGAACCAAACTTTGGAAATCCCTAGAGATCTCCTGGATTTTGGGTGAAGCGGGTGTTCTTATGCTTTGAAAATTTCTCCGGAACTTGATCCCCTTCTTTAATGGACCCAATCTTTCAAACGCGGAGGTCCTCACAGGTGATTTTCCAAGTCGATTAAAGACAGAAGGCTTGTTAGAAGCGGCCGATTCATCTTCTACAGTGATATAATTGCTGCTCGCACTTCTTATGGAGATGCGCACTGGTGATGGTTGCTTGTATCCCAAACCTTCACGTGTTTGTCTCGTTGCAGCTTTTGATGGTAGCTTTCCTAACTTTGACGGCTCATTAGGATTGTATCCAGCTTTCGCAAATAGCCTGTAAGTGTTAGGATCAAAACCTTCATCTGTTCGCTTTGTAGGGAGTGCCACATTCTACAAATGATTTCGGGCCACAAACCCTACAAGTGGCTTTAAGGACAACTTTACTGCCTCAATTCATTTTACCGGAAGAGTTAACTCCTTTCGCATGTTAGTTTGGAGATTAGATGATTCGCCTTCATCTTTCTTCTTTTTAGGGACATATTGGAGCGCATGACTTACTTTCTTGCCATAAGATGCAATATTCCCTCTATAAGATTTATTCGCATTGGGTTGTACCTCCTCAGTAACAGCTTTGGCTTCACCAGTAGTCACCTTTGCTCTTTTAATTGCGGGCTCGTCATTCTTGCTTTTCATGCCATCATCAGCTTTTAGCTCCTTCACAATGCGGTTCTTCAAGTAGAACTTTGCATCGGCGAAGTGTGACTCAGCTTCGGTGAATGGCTCATCATCAGCAACTATCTTCTTCTCGACCTCATCCTCGTAGTATTTTAAACATTGATGGTAGGTAGATGGAACTACTTTATTCTCATGTATCCAAGGCCTTCCAAGCAAGACATTGTATGAAGTCTTCGCGTCGATTACATGCAGCCATGCACTTGATTGCATGTCTTCAATGGTGATTTCTAGCCTGATCGTGCCTATGGCTCTTTTCCCCCCTTGGTTGAATCCTTGGATCATCACATGACTTTCTGAGAGTTCGTTCATGGGAATACCAAGTTCTTTCACAGTGCGAATTGGCAAAATGTTCACTGAGGATCCTCCATCAACCAAAATTCGATTTACCCTTTCATCACGCATACAACTTAACCAGGTACAATGGGCGGTTATGAAGAGTGTCACCTAGCAGAAGATCGTCATTTGTGAACGTGACTTTTTCCTCAGAAGCATTAATTTCTTGAGGAGTGGACTCGATGAGCTTTTCCGAAGATAGTGCCAACGGTAGGTCATCACTCTTTTCTTCCCCTTTATCAGCATTGCAACAAGAGGCCTCAATACCATCACGGGAAATCTTCGTGCGGAACCAAGATGGCAAGAAATCCTCCAAGGTCATTGTATGTCATGGCTTTTGAGAGTGGTGCATCTCCACTTTTGATTTCTTCAAACGCCTAACTGGATTCTTTTTCGTTGGTCTTTTTACCATCATCTTCCTTGTTGGTTGTTCTATTGATTCTTTTCGTGGGCTCCTTTTGTGGCCCTACGACGAGTCACCAACGTCCAAACTTCATCATCATCAGGTTGATCGTCTTCAACTTTGTTGTTCTCCAGTAATTCCTCATTTTTGATTCCTTTTAAACTGCATAACTCATCTATACTGAATGAGCCAAAGGTGATAGAGACTTGGTTCGCGCTTGCTTTCTCATCTTCAAGCACGATCTTCTTTTCACGGGCCAAGTCTATAACTTTGTTCTTGAAGACAAAGCACTTCTCCTAAGGGTGGCTTACAGTCGGTGATATTTGCAGTAATTTGGGTCATTCATTTTCCTAGCTTCATTTTGTCGCTTCATCTCCGGAAGCTCAATGAGATTTAACTCGAGGAGTTCTTCGAAAATGGCTGGCATATCAGAATCCAGGAATGGGTACTCTTTCTCTTGCATTTCTTTTAGAGTCAATTTTCCACTTGGCTTATCTTGAAAAGAAGTAGATTTCATACTCTGCTTCTTGCTCACCTTCATCGTGAACTTCACAGGTGACGTGTTGACATTCATAGCTTCTTTGCTATCAAACTTGGGTACGAACTTGCCCCACTTCCTGACTTCTTACTTGTCGTTCCCTTTGTGAGGTTCATAGATGGGCAGCCTTTCATTTCCAGTGGAGGCCATGCTCAATTCCATGTCATGGGCACGAGTTGCATGTTCTTCAAATGTGCTAGGCTTGATACCTTGCAAGATGTAGCGCAATCCCCAATGCATGCCTTGGATGCACACCTCTATGCTTGAAGCTTCACTAAGCCTATCTTTACAGTTGAGGCTTGCATTCCTCCAACGATTGATAAAGTCGATAACTGCTTCACCCTTTCGTTGACGAGTATTTGTAAGTTCTATCATACTCACAGTACGTCTCATGCTATAAAAGCGATTGAGGAATTCTTGCTCTAGTTGATCCCAGCTATCAACAGATCCAGCCTCGAGGTCTGTGTACCAATCAAAAGCATTTCCTTTTAATGAGCGGACAAACTGCTTGACGAGTTAATCTCCATAAGTCCCAACATTGTTGCATGTCTCAACGAAGTGCGCCACATGTTGCTTTGGATTGCCTTTGCCATCAAACTGTTGAAATTTTGGAGGTTGATAGCCAGCAGGCATCTTCAACATATCGATCCTTGAAGTGTACGGCTTTGCGTAGGTAAAGGAGGACTTGGAAGCGACTTCATATTTGTTTTTTATAGTCCCTTCAATGAACTCCTTTAGTTGATTGATTGGAATCATCCCTTTCGAAGAGACTGGAATTTCCTTAGTAGATGCAACTTGTCGTGGGGGAGGATCAATCTCTTGATCTTCTGGGAGTTTGCCGGGTGCATGGGTGGATTCTTCTTCCATCAAGATTCCCACCCTGTCTGTTAGCTTGTCAATTCTAGCCTCTTGATTTTGCATGCATTTAATCAAGCCAGCGATTGCTTCCATCAAGTTTGCCAATTGCTCCTCCACAGATGAAGTGTTTGTTACCATGGCTTGCATAATTGTCGTGGACGATGGAGAGTAGCATGGATTTTCACACAGCTTGATCCTTGATTGGCTCACGCTATGTGGTGAAAGTGACGAGGATCCATCACTTGAAGCATCATCATCTTCCTTCACAGTAGAGTGCTTGGATCCGGAGAGGTCAAGCAGAGCAAGAGTTTTCTTGATCTTTTCAGCAACATCGCTTCCTCCTTCAGGTGCGTTTGTGGAAGATCTTGCTCATTTTGAGGATGAAGATCCGAAAACAGGGGTTGATGTGGACGGCACTTAGGGTTCTTGTTGTCCTAAAGAGCTCGCTTTGCTCCTTGTAACTGGTCCGAAGCTTCCAAAGGTAACATCGAGGATGCTTTCTACATCAACATAGAACCTGGAGTTAGCAGCCTTGGTGGAAGTTGAACTGGAGTTGATTTTCTTTGAAGCCATTTCAATGTTCTTGGACTTTGGTGATTGAAAAGTTGAGATGAGAGGTAGAGCTTGTCCCACTGGTGCCAGAATTAGTAGACAATAAATTTGCGTCGAGAAAATAAAATCAAGATCGAAAAATATCGCAACAATCGTAGTATTTTATTTCAAATATTTGAGTGTTACAATCTCTATGAATCCTCTGATTCTTCTTTTCAATAGTAAATAAATTCAAGGGCCTTAGAGCTTGATCTTGAATCTATATTTGTTGCCACGAACGATGATCTTGAATTCAACTAGCACGAACTTTGATTTGAGCTCGTACTCCTAGAATGTAGATTTCTTCTTTGTTCTTGAGCTTGAACTTGATTTGTTCTTCGTCCTTGAGCTTGAACTTGATTTGTTCTTCGTCCTTGAGCTTGAACTTGATTTCTTGAACTTGAACTTGATTGTTTGAAGCTTGAAACTTGTAGAGAAATTTGCGGCGTTTGATCCACGAGCTCTCTCTTGCTTCTTCTTATAGCTTCTGGTGTCTTTTCTGAGTTATGAAGACCCCTATTTATAGTTGTGGAAGGGAGGAGTCATGATAAGAACAAACTCTTTCCGACCAATCAAATTGAAGTGTGACATGGCCGCATTTGATTGGCCAGAACATGTCACTTGCACACGTGGCGCGATTTCATTAGCTTTTTAATGTGACTTGGCATGCCTTGTCATTTTGACACGTGGCATGGTCCTATTGGCTCTTCCGCTTGACTTGGCGCGCCACGTCATTTGACACGTGGCACCAAACTGGGCCTCTAGGAAGATGATATCTTGGGCCTAATGAAGTGGGCTCATTACTTATAGCCCAATGGAATGGGCTAGCCCAATGGATTAAGACTTATTCATTTAACCAAAATATATTGGACTTATACATATAATTTCATTATATTAGCCCATAATATTTATTTGGACCAATAAAATCCAAATTATTTTATGAATTTAGTTTTAATAAAATTCGTATGCCTACATACACCATTTTGATGTAAAAAAAGGGTTTTGGCATGGTATAACAACATACCCATATAATTGGCAGAAAATAGCCCCAGTTATAGATGTTGGCATCAAATAGCCAATAAATGTATATCACAACAATAATATGTATATAACAATTTTTTTCCTTCTTTGTCTATATGAACATGTATATTAAAATTTTATTTTCATTCTTTGTATATAAATAATATTATTCTTTGTATATCAATAATATAAAATTATATTTATAGTTATTGCTGCCTTTATATCAACGTATATCACAATAAAAATATTGTATTATTTGTATATCACATTGTATAGCACATCGGACATGTGTATACCAATATACATATCATAAGTTTATTTTTCTTCTTTGTGTATATCAAAAATTAATTTTCTTTGTATATCAAAATATTATTTACTCCCATAATTATATTTATTATTTTTATATTTTCGAACTTGCTTAAACATGCTATATCAAAAATTTATTTTCCTTTTTTGATCAATAATTAATAATTATATTATTTGTATATCACTGTGTATAACATAATAATAATGTGTATATCAAAAAAATTTATTAAAATTTTATTTTCCTTCTTTGTATAACACATTTCAGATTGAAAACTCAAGTTTAAGATGACTCCACATGTGTATCCCCAATTGTAACCCGTGTATATCTCTATTTACATCAGTGATATCTCATGTATATTATGTGTATTTGTGTATATCCATGAAAATTTGTGTTATATATACGATATATAATGTGATATACATGGGCGTCCAAAAAAATTGTGTTGTATACACAATATACAAAGTGATATACATAGACGTCCTTAAAAACTTGTGTGTGATATACACTGATGTACACGATATACAACGTGATATACACATCTCGCAGTTTGATTTTTAGGTCTGATTTTTTTACCTGAAAACAGTCTAAATCACTTCTAATCTTGCTCAAGTTTTGTATATAGCCTCGTTTAGTTATTTTCAACAAATTTCAATCACACCCACTCATTCAATCCAACCAAAAAAAGGAAGAAAGAAGAAAAACAAAATTGAAATATATTTTTTCTCTCTTAGTTTTTGCTAATCTTGCTCAAATTTTGTATATAGCCTTGTATTTTCAACCAATTTCAATCACACCCACTCATTCAATCCAACCAAAAAAAAAAAAAGAGATGAAAAACAAAGTTGAAATACATTTTTTCGCTCTTAATTTTTGCTTCTGATTTTCTCTGATGTGAGATCAACCTTACCTTTTCATCCCACTGATTTTTTAGCATAATTTGCAAGAATTTTTGCTAAACTATGAGAGCAAAAGAGAAGAGATAGAAGAAGAAATACAAGGAGAGAAATGGGGAGATAAGCCAAAATAAGCGTGTAATTTTTTTGAGAGAGAATATAAAAGAGAGTAGTTTTTTTAAGATTTGGTTATATAATGCCAATTGTTTGGGGCTATCTTTGCCAAACCTAATATAAGGCTAAAAAATTGTCAATTCTTGTTATGTGTTGTTATAGGAAAGCCAATTATTCATGTAAAAAATGGTGCTTAATAAGGTTGGAAATGCCCAGCATAAGAGGACGGCCTTTTTGAGTGTATGTTGGGTCAACTTTATTGAGTTGAAGAAAGATGGCAAAAATATGACGAGTTGCACTTAGAGAGAATGACACAATTACCCACAAAATAAAATTATTTACCCTTACCTACCTATTTGTTTTTCTGTCCATCAAACTAATTATATTTCCTACTCATAGTAGTTTTTGTGGTGATTTTTCTCTTTTTTCTCCAATTCTTTTTTATTTCTATGCTTCTTTTCTTTTTTCCTTTTTTTTCTTTCTTTTCTCCTTTTCTTTTTTCTCGTTTTCTTCTTTTTTTTTTCTTTTTTCTCTTTTATTCATTTATTTTTGCCCAAATCGTATTATTATTATTTTTACTATAACTTCACATCAAATTTGACTCCTTCTTTATTTTTTTTATTTTTTTTTCTTTATTTCTTGTTCATTTTCTTATTCGACGCGATTGCCATGCAAACCTTGATCTTCTTCCCTACAAATATGTCACAACCTAAAATTCAACTAGTCGTGATGGCACCTAACCTAATCCGCTAGGTAAGCCTATTAACAACTATCCAATTCCAATGAAATTTAATGAGACAAATAATAAAAGAAAATATCTGAATCTTATACATTTCCCAAGGACTGGTAGTATAAATCATGAGTTTTTAAGATTAGAATTTACAAAGCCGGTAAGAAATAAATACATCATCTGTTCGAAATGTACATAAATAAATTATTATAGATCTAAGGCTACCATGAACAAAAGGCAGATATAACCGAAATGCAGGTACATCTTCAAATCCAATTCCCGTCAATCACAGCAACTTCAGTATGCAACATCTACATGTGAGGTGCAGAAGTATAGTATGAGTACAACCGACCACATGTACTCAATAAGTAACAAACCTAACCTTAGGTTGAAAGTAGTGACGAGCTGGAACATAGGTCGGAGTCCAACATGAATAGCCAACAACAGTTCATAACAACATAATGGAAGTAATAAAAGAAGTAACTCAGAGATAAAATGTTCAGCTCATTCCCAGTTCCAGAAAATAGATCCATTTTTCAAGTATATCAGTGAAAACACAAATCTTTTATCGAAATTATCGAAAATATGAGTGAGTTTGAAAACTGTAGTTTTTCTCAAAAAGCTTTCCACGGGTAAATATTTCATTTTTAAATGGCATGAGGAAAATACATCTCTATGCCTATTTTTCATTATGTGTGAGAAGTCATGAATGACGTGATACCGTACAACATGAGGAAAATGCATCTATATGCATGTATATCATGTGTTGTGTGCATGTCAATGCAATGTATCTTAGAGATGAACGCATGTACTCACACTCTCACAGTATTCAACTTCACTGTCTCACACTTTCCACTTATCATACGCAATCACTCGACATGCTCAGTCACTCAGTATTGTATATGGCCAATCCAGCCTAGGGAAGATTCCATCCCGAATATATACATAGCAACTGGCAATCAGTCACTCAGTACTGTATAAGGCCAATCCAGTCCGGGGAAGATCCATCCCCAAATATAAATGGTTCGGGCAAGATCCAAGCCCAGGGAAGATCCATCCCTTCATATAAATCAACCGTAGTCACTGGGGGTGTGTGCAGATTCCGGAGGGGCTCCTTCAGCCCAAGCGCCATAATAAGCCAGATCCAGGCATAAATCAATATAACATGTTGCCGCGTGCAGCCCAATCCCATAATGTCACTCACACTCAGGCCCTCGGCCTCACTCAGTCATCATCTCTCCAGTCTCTCGGGCTCACAATGCCATGAAACTAGCCCAAAATAATGATATGATGTGTCAATAAATAGCAACAGAGACTGAGATATGATATGAAATGAATGAACGTGACTGAGTATGAAATTGCAATTTAAACAACTAATTCAACAGCAATATGACCTCAGTGGGTCCCAACAGAATAAGCATGAAGCCTAGACATGGTTTCTAACATGGATCACAGCTCAATAGCTCTAGTACGTAGAGATTTCATAGTTACAGATAAGATCAGGAAACTACACAGTACCACAGAAATAACGGAGTCACAATTCACACGGTATACGCCCAAACAACCGTCACCTAGAATGTGTGTCACCTCAACACCAAACACATAACACGTAATTTGGGGTTTCAAACCCTCAGCACCAAGTTTAGAAGTGTTACTTACCACGAACAAGCCAAATCCAATACCCAGCAAGCCAAACGATGCTCCAAAAATGCGCGTACCGACCTCCGAATGGCTCGAAACCAGTCAAAAGAAACTCAAATACATTAAATAATACCAAAAAAAACAAACCCAATCGAGAAAGGTCGAATCTTTATCGAAATCCCAAAATCGACCAAAAAGAAAACCCGGGCCCGCACCTCAAAAACCGACAAAACTCAAAGAATCTCACAGCCCATCCAATTACGAGTCCAACCATTTTAGTTTCACTCAAATCCTACTCGGAATCAATGTTCAAAACTCAAAAATTCACTTTACGAAATTTTAAATAAAACCCCCCAAAGTTCACTTTGAAATCATCAATCAAATGCAAAACACACAGATGGATTCACAAAATATAACCAAAATCGAGTATAGAACACTTACCCCAATCCATATGGTGAAAATCCCCTCCAAATATTGTCCAAATCCGAGCTCCCCAGCTCAAAATATGACCAAATGAACAAACCTTCGATATTAAGTATTTTTGCCCAATTGTTCTGTCTCGTTTTATGTGCTAAACGATTCTGAAACTTGCTTTTGATGCCTCGAATGGATTCCTTGTGAAATTTCAGTCAATTTAGTCTTTTGAATCACTCCATTTGACCTTATAATGAAGGAGATATGTTGATTTCAATATTTGAAAATAATGCAGATTTTTAAAAAAAATACAAAGTCAATGGCAATTTCGTAATTAATCTGAAAAATCTGGCAACCCAACTCTTTGTTAAATGACCATAAAATCCTCATACGATGTCCAAATTCGACGATTCTTTTTGTTATGGCTCCGTAATTACAATACGGATGTAACGATCCAACCGGTCGTTTTGAGCATTTGTACTTCGCTTGGTTGTTTCGGGGCACGAGTAGCTCTGTATGAAATATTAGGACTTGTGTGCAAAATTTGAGTTCATTCCGAGTTGATTTGATATGTTTCGGTGTGAGTTTTGGAAGTCGAAAGTTCGAAAGTTCATTGTGTTTGATTTAAGGTGCGTTTCGTCGTTTCGATATTGTTATGTGTGTTTTGAGGCCTCGAGTAGGTCTGTATTATGACATGGAACTTGTTGCTATGTTTCGACGGGGGCCCGAGGGGCTCAGGTGAGTTTCGGATAGGTTTGGGTTGTGTGGCGCTCGTTTTTCTTATGTTTCGACGTCGTTTCCTCAAGCATAAATAGTACCACATTGAACAAATGAGCTCCGATTTCTGTTTTGATTGAAGCATTAGATCCGTATCGTAATTACGGAGCCATAGCAAAAGTAACGTCAAACTTGGACATCGTATGAGGATTTTATGGTCTTTTTACTAAGAATTGGGTTGCCAGATTTTTCAGATTAATTACGAAAATGCCAGTGACTGCGTATTTAAAAATCTGTACTATTTTCAAATAGTGAAACCAACATACCTCCTTCAATATAAGGTCAAATGGAGTGATTCAAGAGCCTAACTTGACTAGAATTTCAAAAGGAATCCATTGGAGGTATCAAAAGTGAGTTTCAAGATCTTTTGGCACAAGAAACGAGGCAGAACAGTGTTAAAACGAGGGTTTTGTTCATTTAACATATTTTGAGTTGGGGAGCTCGGAATTGGGCAATTTTCGAGGCAATTTTCAACATATGAATTGGCGTAAGTGTTCTACACTCGGTTTTGGTTATATTTCGTGAATCTATCTTCAAGTTTAGCTTTTGGTTGATGAATTTTAAAGAAGAAATTGGGGGTTTTTTCCTAAAGTTTCATAATATGAATTTTTGAGTTTTGAATACCGATTCGGAGTCGGATTTGAGTAAAACTGGTATGGTTGAACTCGTAATTGAATGGGTTGATGGATTTTTCGAGTTTTGTTGGGTTTCGAGGTGTGGGGCCGGGTTGGGCCTTTTTGGCCGATTTTGGGCTTTTGATTAAAGATTCGACCTTTTTCGATTGGTCTTGGTTCCTTTAGCTTTGTTTGATGTATTTGAGTTGTTTTTAATTAGTTTCGAGCCGTTCGGAGGTCGGAACGCGTGTGATGGCATTCTTGGAGCATCGCTTGGCTTGCCCGGCGTCGGATTTGGCTTGTTTGAGATAAGTAACTCTTCTAAACTTAGTGTTGAGGGTATGAAACTCTGAATTATGTACTATGTGATTGGTGTTGAGGTGACGCACATGCTAGGTGACGGGCGTGTGGGCATGCACCCTGTGAGTTGTGACTCTGTTGTTTCGAAGGCACTGTTTAGTGGCCGACTTTGTTGATATTTGTGTTTTTCACCATGTGATAAAGTAATTGAGTTGTACATCATGCTAGATATTATGTTTAGGCTTTATGCTGATATTGTTGGGACCCCTAGAGGCCATTTCTTGCTGTCATCTCATTGATTTCATTGATATTTCGTTCTCAGTCACATGCATGCATTCATATCATATCTCAGTCTCAGTTTTCACTTATTGATACATTATACCATTATTTCTGGGTCAGTTTTTCTGACATTGTGAGCCCGTAGGTGAGACTGGAGAGATTGATGACTGAGTGAGGCCGAGAACCTATTTATGAGTGACATATATGGGATCGGGCTGCACGCTGCAGCATGTTATATTGATTTATGCCATGATTGGCTTGTTATAGCGCTTGGGCCGTAGGAGCCCCTCCGGAGTCTGCACACCCACAGCGGGCGCGGATGATATTATTGAGGGATGGATTTCCCTGGACATGGATTTGTCCGAAGTATTTGATATCTGGAGATGGATTTCTCCATAGGGTTGGATTGCCCTTTTTCCTCAGTACTGGGTGACTTATAGTCAGTGATGTATATGTTCCGGGATGGATTTTCCTGGGCCGCATGGGCCATATACAGTACTAAGTGGTTGATCATTTATATGTTATTGGGGGATGGATTTCCCTGGACATGGATTTGTCCGAAGTACTTGATACCTGGAGATGGATTTCTCCATAGGGTTGAATTGCCCTTTTTCCTCGGTACTTGGTTACTTCTAGTCAGTGATGTATATGTTCCGAGATGGATTTCCCTGGGCCATATGGGCCATATATAGTACCGAGTGGTTGAGTGGAAAGTGTGATACAGTGAGGTTAAGTACTATGAGAGTGTGAGTACATGATTCATCTCTGAGATACATGGCATTGGCATGCATATATGGCATACATGCATAGAGACGCATTCTCTTCATGCTGTACAGTATCATACCATCATGACTTTTTACGCACATTGATATGTGGGCATTGAGTGGTATTTCACACTTATTATTTGGAAAGGAAATGAAACATTTTTATCGTGGAAAGGATTTTTCAGGAAAATTACAGTTTTCAAACCATCTTATAATTTTTCGATGATTTCATTAAAGGATTTGGGTTTTCACTGATATTCTAGAACAGCGGAACTATTTTTCGGAAAACCGTGCAAAAGCTGAACATTTTTTATCTCTGAGATTATTTCCTTGTTTATATTCTCTACGTTGTATGAACTGCTATTGGTTATTGATGTTGGACACAACCTATATTCCAGCTCGTCACTGCTTTCAACCTGAGGTTAGGTTTGTTACTTTTTGAGTATATTGGGTCGGTTGTACTCATACTGCACTTCCTGCACATTGCGTGTAGATCCCGGATGCCAATGTTGCTGCGTTCGACGGTTGCTGGATTTGAAGGTGTACCTACGTCCCTGATGTAGCTGTCTCTTGTTCATGGTAGCCTTAGCTTTATAAAACTTTATTTATGTACTTTTCAAACAGAATATGTATTTTCTTCATATCGGCTTTGTAAACTCTATTCTTAGAAGCTCATAATTTGTACTATCAATCCTTAGGAAATGTAATAGATCCAGATAATTTATTTTGTTTAATTGACTTATTAGCAATATGGAAATTGGATAATTATTAGTTGGCTTACCTAGCGGGTTGGGTTGCCATCACGACTAGTGGATTTTGGGTCGTGACAGCGGATCTAATGCTTCAATCAAAATTAGAAATCGGAGCTCATTTGTTTAATGTGGTACCATTTATGCTTGAAGAAACGACGTCAAAACATAAGAAAAAAACGAGCGCAACATAACCCAAACCTATCCGAAACTCACACGAGCCCCTCGGGACCCCGTCCGAACATACCAACAAGTCCCGTAACATAATATGGACCTACACGAGGCCTCAAATCATGCATAACAACATCGAAACAATGAAACGCACCTCGAATCAAACTTAATGAACTTTCGAACTTTTCAACTTCCAAAACTCGTGCCAAAACATATCAAATCAACCCGGAATGAATCCAAATTTTGCACATAAGTCCTAATATATCACACGGAGATACTCGTACCCTCAAACTACCAAGAGAAGTGCAAATTCTCAAAACACCCGGTCGGGTTGTTATAAAATATTAGTACACACTTTACCATTAGCAGTAACACAACCAGTTATGGAGAAAGAAAGCATAATTTACGGTCACCAAATCTCCATATATACTAGTTAGAATAGAAATTATAATAAAATATTGAAAAAAGCAATAAAAATATAAGTAGCAAAAAAGACTTCTAGTACCATATGATACCAATATGGTATACATGTATACCAACAAAGTATGAGATTGTTCTAGTGTAACGACCCGATCGGTCGTTTTAAGCATTTGTACTTCACTCGCCAGTTATCAGGCATGACTAGCCCCTTATGATGTATTATGACTCGTGTAAATCGTCGGTTTTGGTTTTCAGGATAATCGGAATATATTTGGAAGAACAATTCTCAGCTTAAAGCATTAAATTTGAAAGGTTGGACCAAGTTTTGACTTTTAGTATTCAATCTCGGGTGTGGATTTTTATGATTTGGTTAGCTTCGTTAGGTGATTTTGGACTTGGGAGCGCGTCCGGAATGTGATTTGGAGGTCTGTGGTAGAATTAGGCTTGAATTAGCGAAATTGGAATTTTGGCGTTTCTCTGTCGGCAGTGGAAATTTTGATATCGGGGTCAGAATGAAATTTTGGAAATTGGAGTGGGTCCATAGTGTCATTTGTGATGTGTGTGCAAAGTTTCAGGTCATTCAGACGAGATTTGATAGGTTTCGGCATCGTTTGCGGAATTCGGAAGTTTAGGAGTTCTTAGGCTTGAATCCGAGGGTGATTTGGTGTTTTGATGTTCTTTGTGGTGTTCTGAAGGTTTGAATAAGTTTGAATAGTGATATGGGACTTGTTGGTATTTTTGGTTGAGGTCCCGAGGGCCTCGGGATGATTTCGGATGGTTAACGGAAAGGTTGAAAATTGGTTTGAGCAGCTGAAGCTGCTGTTTCTGTCATTTCCGCAATTACGGATTGGGGGCCGCAGGTGCGAGGTCCGTAGAAGCGAAATTGGACTGTAGAAGCGGAGAAGGACCGCAGGAGCGGAAGTTGGACCGCATCTGCGAACCCGCAGGTGCGAGGCCTGGGGCGCAGGTGCGGAAGCTAGGAATTTAAGTGAAATGCACAGATGCGGCATTTTGACCGCATGTGCGGTTCCGCAGGTGCGTAAAATTGGCCGCAGATGCAGAAATGCTGGGCAGAATGTATATAAAGGCTCCTTCGCGAATTGTTGGTCATTCTTCACCATTTTTGGCCTGGATTTGAGCTTTGGGCAGTGATTTTCAAGAGGAAACAAGGATTTTCAGTGGGGTAAGTTACTGAAGCTTTATTACTTGTGTTTATAATGATTTTCCCATTGTTTAATCATGATATTAGTGGGAATTTGGGGTGAAATTGAGGGGTTTAGGGCTTGAGTTTCAGAGATTTTTGATTGAGGATTTGAAGGATCATTTGAGGTCGGATTTTGATGGTTTTGGTATGTATAGATTTGGGAGTGAAAGGAGTTCCTAGTTTTGTGATTTTTGTTGGATTCCGAGACGTGGGCCGGGGGGGCCGGGTTTGAGCAAATTCGGGATTTTGGGTCTAATTTGATAATTTTCGTGTGGGTTTCGTTCCTTTAGCATATATTGATGTTAATATACTGATTTTGGTTAGATTCAGAGCATTTGGAGGCCTAATCGAGAGGCAAGGGCATCGCGGGTTAGAGTTTTGGCTTGGTTTGAGGTAAGTAACGCATCCAAACTTGGTTCTGAGGGTTCAAAACCCCGAACGTTGTGCTATATGATTCGTATGGAGGTGATGCAAATGCCAAGTGACGGGCATGTGAGCGTGCACCATGAGAATTGTGGCCTGGTTCATTCCATGGCATCGCTTAGTGACTCTTCTTGCTGATATCTGTGTTGTGATGATGCGATTAGGTAAAAGAAATAGTAAATCATGCTAATTATCATGTTAGGGCTTCACGCCAATACTGTTGAGACCCGAGTGGTCGTTTCTTGCTGTCATATCATTAGTTTCATTGATACTCTATACTCAGTCTTGTTCGTGCATATCATATTATGTCTCAGTCTCGGTTGTTATCATTTGGCACATCATATCATTGTTTCGGGCATAGCATTGTGAGTCCGTGTGTGTGTGAGACTGGAGAGTGATGACTGAGTAAGGCCGAGAGCCTGGTTATGACTGACAGTTATGTGATCGGGCTGCACGCCGCAGCAAATTATTGATTATGCCTTCGTTGGCTTGTTATAGCGCTTGGGATGTAGGAGCCCCTCCAGAGTCTGCACACCCACAGTGGGCGTGGTTGATTATATTCGGAGATGGATCTTCCCTTGGTATGGAGATGGATCTTCTCTATGAGACTGGACTGGCCTGTTCCTCGGTACTGGAGACTGATGGTCTGTGATGTGCATATATATATTCCGGGATGGATCTTCCATGGGCCTTGTGAGCCATATATAGTACCGAGTGGTTGTGAGGTTGTTATTATTATTATCTGGAGATGGATCTTCTCCATATGCTGGATTGGCCTTCCCCAGTACTGAGTGACTGCTGTCAGAGATGTATAAATTCCGGGATGGATCTTCCTTGGGTCGTACGAGCCATATACAGTACTGAGTGGACGAACATTTTAGATTGTGGGCATGTGAGGCGCTCAGCATGGTGCATTGCATACAGCATGTGCATTGGCATGTAGATGTAGCAGAGTTATACTTCTTTACCTTGTTCATACCTACTCTGTTTCAGTGCTCGAGCTGTTTACTTAACTGAAATCATGCCTACGTTTCTGTACGTTATTTCTGTTATCTTTGATGAAATTGAGTTCGTCACTACCTATCAGTCCATAGGTTGGACTTGTTACTAACTAAGTTGGTGTACTCACGAGGTGCAGATCCAGGTACTTTCGATCCAAGTGGCAGTCACTGATCGAGATTGCAGGCTTGGGAGATCGTTGAGGTATCTGCATGGCGTTCGCAGATCTTGACCCTCCCTCTCTATTCTAGTTGTGTTTCAATTGTATTCAGTGAACTTTATAGTAGACTATACTATTTCTCTAGACGCTCATGTACTCCGTGACACCCTGGTTTTGGGATGGTTGTATCGTAATATGAATATTTCTTTTATGTCTTAAACAATTTATTTAAAAATGATGAATATTTTTCCGCATATGATTTGATTTTAGTATTGTGGTTTTGGGTTGCGTTGAGTTGAGGCTGGCCTAGTTCCACGATAGGCGCCATCATGACCAGGTTGGTTTTGGAGTCGTGACATCTAGAATATTGCTACAACTATCTGCGACTATACTACTATACCAAAACATTAAAGGATGCAATAAAAGTATGAGAAAATTACATGCTCGCATTGCAAGCTAAATATTCGCAAAGCAACTTGCTCATTCCATTGCTCATTCCGTATACTAACAGGGTATATAGTTGTATGGGGTCGTTCCAACAATTGCCTATAACTATAAAAACTATTACATAATACACATAATCTATCTCCATCGGCACAAAAAAATTCCAGCACTACAAATCATGTTCATATAAATAATTTCATAATAGAATTCACTTAAAATGCATCTAAAACAACCAAAAAACTATTCAAACTACCATATGATATCAATATGGCATATAACTATACCAACATGGTATACAGTTTTATTGGTCAATTCCCGGCAACTATATGACTATACTATTATTACATAACACACATAAATAAAGAGAATAATAAAAAAAATAGTGTACCACATATTAATATAATAAAGTATTTTAAGATATTGTACTATATTACTATTATTAAAAGAAATCAAATAGTTTACCAATTAAATGCAGCTAATACAACCAAAAAATAATTCAGCTAGCATATGATACCAATATAGTATATAGTTATACTAATAGGGTATATAGTTGTCGAGGTCGTTCCAACAACTGCATATAAATATAAAAACTATTACATAATACTCAAAATCTATGTCCATAGGTACAAGAAAATCCAAAACAAGAAAACATGATCATATAAATTATTTCAGACTAGAATTCACTTAAAAATGCAGTTAAATCAACCAAAAAGTATTCCAACTACCATATGATACCAATATGACATATAATTATACCAATAGGTATTTAGTTCTACTAATTAATTCCAGACAACTATATATGACTATACTAATATCACATAATACACATGCATAAAGAGAAAATCAAAAAATAGTGTACCACATATTAATATAATAATGTGTTTCAAGATAATATACTATAATACTATTTATAAAACAAACGTATAAAGAACAAATCAAAATGATTACATAATATATATGCATAAAGGAAAATTAAAAAAATTCAAGATACAACACTATTATACTATTACTAAAGAAATCAAATAGTGTACCAATTAAATGTAATTAATACAACAAAAAAATGTTCCAACTTCCAGTGATCCTCCAACAAAGGTCCATACTTCTAGTAATCACTTTTTCACAAGTAATTATCAATTCGATTTTTTTTTTTGTCACCGGTCCAGTTCCCTCTATGGTATTGAAGCAACAACTTTTTGTCCATCTGCTAGTTTTGATGACCTAATAATTTTCGTCAATCGCAAATTCTATGGATATGGCCGGATTTGCGATTAAACTCCCTAAAAAATCAAAATCGGCATATAATTAAACTCTAAAAGATATTCCTAATCATTTACAACAACATCCAATTCGAACAAATAAAAATTTTGCAAAACCCAATTTTTAAATTCAAAGATTTGAAATTTTTAATGATGGTCAATGGAGCTTCTAATAGATTTAATTACATTTATTATATTGGAGTATAATCTCTTACTTTATATACAATTGATAAATATAGTTATGCTAGATAATTAAATGAAAACCGCCTTGATAGAGATAATTAGATTTATAACTATGCATAGATACGTAAAAAAATTCTTAATATTTACAATTATTAGTCTTACATGTCCACTAAATTTACTTGTAATGTAGAAAAATCAATTGATGAAAGTAATTATATTCGATGTAGGTACGACAAGTTCAAGAGAAAAAAGAAATGGGTAGTCAGGCAATAGGTTTGGGCTGGATAGGTAGGAATAGTAATTCATCCTTAGATGGGCAAAAACGGGTAATTAATTTGAGTCTAATGGGTATATTGTGTAGTTTCCCCATAAAATTAGCTAGGATTGCTACTTTTTAGGCCGGTTATTAGAATTAAGCTAATTTTTAAATTGTATTGGTAGTCACTCCTTAATGTGAAAATAAAATCTGAACATAAATATCCCTCTATGGAACACGGAATAACTCCAAGAGCGATTATTGGAGTTTGAACATTTAGTAGTCTAAACTTCATGAATTGTACATGGGTTTGAAATCCTCCTACAGAAGGATTTCCGGTATATCATACTAGAGTTTTTGAATTTTTCAAGTAAAACTCTAACGCACGATACTAGACTGTGCTTACAACCCACTCATACGAATACTCCATTGAAATGACATCGATATCGGTAATTTCATCGAACACGTCGCCTATATCATCCAAAATTTTCTTGTACTCCTTTATGTTATGGTGGGTGGAGGTCATATGGTTAGATGAAGTTTATGGGCATTAGTTGTTAATCTATATGAACAAGAAATCAGTTTTTTTATCATTGTTAGATCATAAAGAAAAGATAAAAGATATTGTAAATAATTACCACCCAGCATATGTGCTACTTATAGGAATAGGGAAAAGAATACAATTTAAGAGCTAAGTTTGAACTCCGGTAATCATTGTTGGACTTTGATATTGCAAAATTTTGAACTCCATGAATCGTTCTTACAGTTTGAACTTATAAAGGATTGAACCCCATGAATTGTTCATGGGGTTCGAAACTAGGAGTAACGTAACGGCCCGACCGGTCGTTTTGAGCATTAGCATTTCAATCGGCGGTTCGAGACCTTGAGTAGCTTTATATGATAGATTATGATTTATGTATATGGTTGGTTTCGATGTTCGAGAGGTTTGGGATTGATTTGAAAAAGCAATTCTCAATCTGAAAGACTTAAGTTGGAAGAGTTAGCCAAGGTTAGACTTTTGAGTAAATAACATCGGAATCGAGATTTGACGACTTCAATAGGTTCATGTGATGATTTTAGACTTGGACATATGTTAGAATTTGAATTTGGATATTCCTAAAAAGTTTTGGCTCTATTTGTCGAAAGTTGGTGATTTGAAGAATTGGAGAGTTCATAGGTTTGACTGGGAGTTGACTTTGATGTTATCAGGGTCCTATCAGTATTCGAGACTTTGGTTAGATTCATTTGGTGTACTTGAACTTGTTTAAAAAGTTTGATTGTGATCTTAAATATCTAAGTGTGATTCAAACGAGTTCAACAAAGTTGGAATGGTTGGAACTTAAGAAAATGATTTCGATCTCTGATTCGTGGTTTTGATGTTATTTGCAATATTTTGAGAGATTTGATAAGTTTTGTTATTGTATTTGAACTTGTTGGTATAATTATAAGGGGTCCCGATGGATCGGATGTGATCCTAGATGATTTTAGACCATTTCTATGTGTTTTGGAGTAGTTGAGTTGCTAGTGTTTTGCAGAGCATCGTGATCGCAAAGCTAGGCTTGCAGAGAAGAATCTTGGCTAGCTGGAAATTTTGCTTCGTGTTCGCGTAGTAGTGGTAAGCTTGGCCTCTATGTTTATATATAAGAGATTGCGTTCGCGTAGAGTCGGAGCAGGTTGGGGGCTCGTTTGCTTTCGCGTTCGCGATGTGTTGGCTTGTTGGCTTTCACGATCGCAGGCTTCAGACACGATCGCATAGACTATTTCTGGGGCAGTGATAGTAGACGATAATTATGTAATTTAGATACTATTTACACTCTAATTTGGCATCACTTTATCAATGTGAATGTTAAAAGATAACAAAATGCTCTAATTAAGAGTTTTACGTTTTCCAGGAACCACTCCGAGCTAGGAGGAAGCTAAAGAGTGTTTTGGAGTCAATATGGAGCGTGGAAGGCCAATCGGAGGATAGCACGGTCGAAAAGGAGAAAGAAGAGCAAGTGCCAGCTCCGCGGCTGCGGACAGAACATGGGCGAAATCCGCGGTCAGATCCGCGGTCCAATCTGTGGCCGCAGACGGGCTGACGGAAGCCAAGAACCCAGGGTCAATTATGTAATTTCCAGGGCGACTAACCTAAACATATATGAAGCCTAACTCCTCCAAAATAGAGGGATAATTGTTTTTATAGAGAATTTGAAGGCAAGTACATGGAAGAAAGACAGAGAATTTCCTTAGAGTTTTTATCTTCTTCTTTTTAGTTCCATTGTTGATTACGACTTTATATAGTGAACTTTTATCTATTAGTATGAGTAGCTAAACCCGTTATCTAGGGTTGATGGAACTAATTGTTGGATGAAGTCCTGACTCTGTTTTGATATAATTGAGTCGTTTTTACTCTAAGATTGTTCAACTACGTGTTGTCTTGTGATTAATTGAAAGGGCCCTTGATTAATCGTGTCTAGTTATCTTGTGTTGCTTGAGAAAGAACACTTGGTAGATTGTTGTTGAACAACACCACTTTCGGGTAAGTTAAGAGATCAATGACTTGAATTTAAAAGCAGGGTTAGAGATAACGAAGCTTTGGTGGGATAATTCTGAGTTGCATAAATTGTTAACTAGAGTAGTTCGAATGCTTCTAGTAAATTATCGTAATTGATCGAGAGATAATTGTGGTAACCCAAAACTCATATTTCTTATAGAGTGTTACGGCGAGATTATAGCTAACGTGTCAGGAATTAATCCGACGTTTGGGGAAATCAATAACCCTAGACTATTTTACCATTGAATTCAACTCTATTCTTGATTATTGCTAGTTTTTATTATTATTTTTCCTTAGTTAACTAAATTCTACTCATTATCCATTAAAATCTTGCATCCGGGAATTGTTTGAGCTTATTATTAGCTGTTTAAAAGTTGTAGTAAATAGGTTAGTTCCCTGTGGGATTCGACTCCGGACTGAACCGGATTATATATTTGCAGCGACCGCTTAGTCCTTTTTATAAGGCATAGTGGGACGTGATCAAATTTTGGCGTCGTTGCCGGGGAACGAACGGTGTTATTTAATGCATCTTGGAATAATTGCTAGGATTATTAGTTTAAATCATTTTTTTGTGGTTTTAAAAATATTTCCATTGAAATTCTCACGTTTGAACTCTTCTGTGACTCAGGTGCATGCTAGAAGCTCTTTGAGAACTGGTGAAATCTTTGAAGGACTCTCAGATCTCGAGAAAGCATTCCGGACATTGACCCGGGCTAACAAGAAGAACAGCTGAAACAAAATGAACAAATTGAAATTGAAATGGGTGACGTAGATAGCGTCAACAAGAACAACATGAATGATCAAGATGACCCAAACGTCAGAGTGGTAGCACCTCTTATGCCGGAAGCTGCTCTTTATGATTGGGCATAACCAAATGCTGATAACTTGGCCACAACAATTGCGGTTCCTCAAATACAAGCGGAGACATTCCAGATTACCAACAACATGTTGCACCTGTTGCAGAATAAAGGGTTGTTCTCCGGGTCATACATCGAAGACCCGCAACAACATCTAAAGAACTTTTTATCAATATGTGTCTCTCAAAGACAGCCGAATGTGACTCCTGAGGCGATCAAATTATTACTGTTCCCATTCTCAGTGATCGGGGAGGCTCAAACTTGGCTAAATTCGCTCCCAATAAACTCCATTACTACTTGGGAGGAACTAGTCAAGCAGTTCTTAAACAAGTTTTATCCACCCAACAAAACTGTGAGGCAAATTGATGAGATATTGCAATTCAGGTTGAAACCGACTGAGACTTTGCAAGAAACCTGGGAGAGGTTTAAGGGTATGTTGGTGAAGTGTCCTCACCATGGCATTCCGGATCAGATGCTGGGACAGAGATTCTATATGGGTTTGGCTGACAGTCTGAAGGCCAAAGTAGATGCTTCTGCCAGGGGTGCATTCTTAAGCAAAACCTTCAGAGAGTGTAAGATTCTTCTTGACAAGATGCCTCAAAATTCAGGGTGGATGACGAGAGACACAACACTCACCAAATAGTGCATTATGTCGCTCTTGACCCAAACAACACAAATGTAGAAAACATAGCCACCCTTATGACCCAGATGAGCTTGCTGACAAAGAAAATCGATGAGATGGGTACGAAACAGGTGCACATTGTTGATACCACAAATGGATGCTTATGCACTCCTTGAATGAACCAGTCATATGTGTAATTGTGGAGTGGAGAGAATGACAACCAATGTTTCAGAGAAGACATGAATTATGTCAATAATTTCGGAGGTCAGAGGCAAGGTGGGCAGCAATGGGGACCAACATCAAACCAGCAGTACAGACCAAACCAGCCACAACACAACCCCAATCCAGGAGGAGCATGACCACAAGGCCAAGTCGTGCCTTATCAAAGGCAGCAAGGCTATAATCAGCAATACCAGCAACAGTTAGCCTACCAACCACCTCATCAACAGTAGGACAGTAACATGATCGAAATTAGGGTTATGCTGCAGCAACTCATTGGGATAAATGGAAAGATGCAAGAGAAGTTAGTTGCACATGATTCAGCAATCAAAGGCATTGAAACTCAATTGGGACAGCTATTTATGGCCTTGAACAATCGCTTACAAGGAACATTGCCTGCAGATACAAACATTAGTCCAAAGGAGCAGAACCCAAATCAGCTCATGGTAGTGAGTCTCAGGAATGGAAGAGATTTAGACAGGGAGCAAGAAGTTGCTCAATCTAGGAGAGAGACAACGCCAACTACTCTAGTTACTCCAGTTACATTAGAGACAGATGAGTCAGCAGAGCTCACCGAGGTTGTAATCGAGCAAGCGCAGGTTGACAAGAAGGAAGGTGAACAACTCCCATAATAGGTAGTAGAAAAAGCTTCCAGCAAAGAAAAGACACAAAGCAGTGGGCAAAGGTTGATTACTGCACCATTCCCTCAGAGGTTGGCAAAGTAAAAGAAAGATGATCAATACAAGAAATTCATGGAAATGCTCAGACAAATTCAATTGAATATTCCACTGATGGATGCTTCGAGGGAAATGCCAGGGTATGCAAAAATGATGAAGGACCTGATGTCGCGAAAATTTGACTTCCAGGACCTGTCCACTGTAACTCTGACACAGACCTGCATCGCGATAATGACAAGGCCTACAGCTCAAAAGGTGTCTGATCCAGGTAGTTTCACTATCCCATGCACCATTGGGAGTTATGCTTTTGCTAAAGCATTGTGTGACTTGGGAGCCAGTATAAACTTGATGCCCTTGGCAATCTATACAAAACTGGGCATTGGCAGAGCTAGATCGACCTCAATGTTGCTGCAATTGGCTGATCACACAGCAAAAAGATCGAGATGAATTCTTGATGATATGCTTGTTCAAGTGGGGAAATTTGTACTACCTGCAGACTTCGTCATTCTTGACTGTCAAGTGGATGAAGAGATACCAATCATTCTGGACAGGCCGTTTTTACCCACTAGGAGAGCATTGATTGATTGTGAGACTGGAGAATTGAAAATGAGGTTGAATAATGAAGAGATAATATTCAATGTTCAACAATCTATGAGGAGACCCAGCAAATTTGCAAATTGCTCACTAGTGGAGGCCATAGATGTAATACTACAAGAGGATGATAAGACTATTAATGTCAGGGATCCATTATAAGCCTGCTTGATGAATCTGGAAAATGTGAATGGTGAGGAGTTGTCAGAGTGGGTCGTGGATCTTGAAGGTCAAGGGTTCTGGAAAAGGGAACCCCAGTTCAAGCCCCTACACTTATAAGAAAGAACAACACCACCTGCGAAACCATCGATAGAGGAGCCACCACAGTTAGACCTGAAACCGCTTCCAGCGCATCTCAGGTACGCTTTCTTAGGACCTTATTCCACTTTACCTGTTATTATATCATAGTTGTGTAGGTAGAGCAACTCCTACAGGTGTTACAAGAATGTAAGACTGCTATTGGTTGGACCATGGCAGACATAAAGGTATCAGTCCAGCTTTTTGTATGCACAAGATTCTCTTGGAAGAAGGGCACAAACCTTCCAGAGAATATCAACGAAGGCTTAACCCGAATATGAAACAGGTGGTGAAGAAGGAAGTGATCAAATGGTTAGATGCGTGTATCATCTTCCCCATCTCTGACAACAATTGGGTCAGCCCTGTTCAGCATGTGCCGGAGAAGGGAGGAATGACGGTTGTACAAAATGAGAATAACGAGTTGATCTCGACTCGTACAGTCACGGGATGGCGGATTTGCATGGATTATCGAAAATTTAACACAGCCACCTAGAAGGACCATTTTCCCTTTCCATTCATTAACCAAATGATGGATAGGGTGGCTGGGCAATCTCACTTCTGTTTCTTGGATGGATATTCAGGGTACAATCAAATCTCAATAGCCGCCGAAGATAGAGAGAGAACATCATTCACCTGTTTGTATGGCATCTTTGCCTTTCGGAGAATGCGTTTTGGACTTTGCAATGCACCGGCTACATTCCAACACTGTATGTTAGCCATTTTCACGGACATGGTTGAATACATTATGGAGGTATTTATAGATGATTTTTCTGTGGTGGGGGATTCATTCGAGGACTGTCTTCACAATTTAAGAAGAGTGCCCAGAATATGTGTGGAGACAAATTTAGTGCCGAATTGGGAGAAGTGCTATTTTATGGTACAAGAAGGGATAGTCTTGGGGCATCGAGTGTCCAACAAAGTAATTGAGGTTGACCATGCTAAGGTTGACGTGATTGAGAAGTTGCCATCGCCCATCTCGATCAAGGCAGTGAGAAGTTTCCTTGGGCACGCCGGGTTCTACAAGCGATTCATAAAATATTTCTCTAAGATTGCTAACCCCTTATGTAAACTCCTTGAAAAGGATCATCTAAGGTGTTGATAGTAGACAATAATTATGCAATTTAGATACTATTTACACTCTAATTTGGCTGCACTTTATCAATGTTTGAATGTTAAAAGATAACAAAATACTCTAATTAAGAGTTTTATGTTAGTAGGAGCCACTCCGAGCTAGGAGGAAACTAAATAGTGTTTTGGAGTCAATATGGAGCGTGGAAGGCCAATCGGAGGATAGCACGATCGAAAAGGAGAAAGAAGAGCAAGTGCTAGCTCCGCGGCCACGGACAGAACCTTAGCGAGATCTGCGATCAGATCCGAGGTCCAATCCGCGGTCGCGGACGTGCTGACGGAAGCCAAGAACCCAGGGTCAATTATGTAATTTCCAGGGCGACTAACCTAAACCTATATGAAGCCTAATTTGTCCTAAAGAGAAGGATAGATGTTTTTAGTGAGAATTTGAAGGCAAGAACACGGAAGAAGACAGAGAATTTCCTTAGAGTTTTTGTCTTCTTCTTTTTAATTCCATTGTTTATTATGACTTTATATAGTGAAGTTTTATCTATTAGTATGAGTAGCTAAACCCGTCATCTAGGGTTGATGGAACCAATTATTGGATGAAGTCTTGACTCTGTTTTGATATAATTGAGCCGTTTTTACTCTATGATTGTTCAACGTGTTGTCATGTGATTAATTGAAAGGGCCCTTGATTAATCATGTCTAGTTATCTTGTGTTGCTTGAGAAAGAACACTTGGTTAGATTGTTGTTGAACAACACCACTTTCGGGTAAGTTAAAAGATCAATTACTTGAATTTAAAAGCAGGGTTAGAGATAACGAAGCTTTAGTGGGATAATTCTGAGTTGCATAAATTGTTAACTAGAGTAGTTTGAGAGAATGCTTCTAGTAAATTATCGTAATTGATCGAGAGATAATTGCGGTAACCCAGAACTTATATTTCTTATAGAGTGTTACGGAGAGATTATAGCTAATGTGTCAGGAATTAATCCGACAATTGGGGAAATCAATAACCCTAGACCATTTTACCATTGAATTCAACTCTATTCTTGATTATTGCTAGTTTTATTGTCATTTTTCCTTAGTTAACTAAATTCTACTCATTATCCATTAAAAATCTTGCATCCGAGAATTGTTTGAGCTTATCATTAGCAGTGTTAAAAGTTGTAGTAAATAGGTTAGTTCCATGTGGGATTCGACTCCGGACTGAACCGGATTATATATTTGCAGCGATCGCTTAGTCCTTTTTATAAGGCATAGTTGGGCATGATCAGGCATCAACATTTGTGCTTCGCGAACGCGAGGCTTGTGCCGCGTTCACGAAAGGTACTTTTGGGCATATTATATAAGAAGTCATTCCGGGATTTTTACCTATTCTTTCATATTTTGAGCCCTAGACTTGGAGAGGGACGATTTTTCATGGATGTTTTCGTACAAGGCAAGTGGGTTAGTGATTTTTACCTATTTATGGTTATATTTCAAGAATCCACATGCATTTCTATACCTAAAACGTATTAATTTAAAAGGAAATTTAGGGTTTTTCCCACACTTTAAGAGAGTGTATTTTGGGGTTTTGATCATCCATTTGGACACGAATTTAGCAACTAATTATATATTTGGACTCGATAGATTATGGGTAATAGGATTTTAGTATTGGTTTTAGATTTCGGGCAGGCGGGCCGGTTGACTTTTGTTGACTTTTTGAGAATTCATCAAAGATCGAACCTTTATGTTTGGGATTGCTTACTATAACATTATTTACTTTCTTGGATGATGTTTCGCTTGTATTTGCATGATTAGAGGACTAGAGCAAGGTTTTGATGCCATTTGTGGTTGAAGCTAGCCCAAGAAAAGGTAAGTCTCTTGGATAACCTTGTTAAGAGGAAAACTCTTAGATTTGACTTGATTGCTATGTGTTTAAGGTATTGGAGGTGATGTATATATGGGGTGGAGAATGTATATGCACTTACCAAGTTTCTATCATGTCCAGGGTAGAATTGAGATGCCTTATGCCTTATTTTGATTATGTTCTCAACTTGATTCGTGATTTATTTGGCTTAAATGACTACACTAGCTTTCTTATTCATGCTGGAGATCATGTCTAGGTTTTTGATTATTTATGAAGGCGTGGAAGCGTATTCTTGATATGTTGAATTGCTTGAATCATCCGTAGTCATATAGAAATTCAATGAGCATATATCCGCATGATTATTATTAAGCCTATGTGTATCTTTTATCTGCTAATTCTTGGGCACATGCATATGTATTGTAATTGGATACTTTGAGTTGGGCTGAGATTGTGGCATGAAAGTCAAGATCGTGCGGTTAAAATACAGTTATGGCATAGGACATGATGAGCGAATACTTAATTATAAGTGAGTTATCAAGCTTCTTTTTGCGCTTGAATTTTGTAGCGTCCACCCGGAGTCAGGTGATTACCCACGTTACTTTGGACCCTGTAAGCGTGGTGGTTACATGGACTGTGTGGTCAATATATGAATTTCGTATCGGGTTTCAATGATACATGGATTTGGTATCTGGGCACATGGATCTTATACCGGTCATGGTAAAAGATTGAGTCTTGAGCATAGACATCCTTGATTTAATTAGAAGCATTTATTTAAATGTTAACTGTTGCATGTCACTTGTATATGCTAGTTGGGAGTCTCGGCTCCATTAATTGAAGACATGCCATCTTTAAATACTATATCTGAGTAGCGCTTTGATTATCTCTTGAATTGACAAAAACATGCTTTATAATTTTCGACTGTTGATATCTTTGACACTTGTTATTCTTGAGACTAATTACTGTTTCGGTTTCAGGCTCTGTTATTTATATATGTGTTGTAAGTATTTTTATGCCTATAGCCTCGCAACTACTTTTTCGAGGTTAGACTTGATACTTATTAGGTACCGACCGTGGTGTACTCATACTATGCTTTTGCACATCTTTTTGTGTAGATCCTCAGGTGGGTTCTGTCGGAGCCTCTTGTTGATCCTAGGCAATTGTTTAGAGACTTTGGGTGAGTTGTACCTCATGGATTCGTTTCATAGTGCCCGAGTCCTTATTCTTCATTATCTTCTATCTATTTTTCTTTCTCTTAGGCAGTTTCGATTATGTATTCAGACTTATACTTATTGAGTAGTTGCTCGTGTACTTATGTCACCTAGTTCTTGGGGGGGGGGGGGGGAGGGGTATACTGTTTTGGTCGTGTTCATACCATGTTATAATTGTATAAGATATTATACTGTTTAAATTTATGATATAACTTTGTTAATTAAAGGAATCTGGACTATATTATGTTGTTTGTGAGTTAGCTTGCTTAGCAAGGATGGCTAGGCGGCTTCACGACCTAAGCTAAAATTTTGGGTCGTGATAAATTGGTATCAGAGATCTAGGTTCTAAGGGTCTCACGAGTCACGAGCAATTCTAGTAAAGTCTAGTGAATCGGTATGGAGACGTCTGTACTTATCTCTGAGAACCTACGGGATGTTTGAAAATTTCCTTCTCGATTCCTTATCGTACGACATTATCTTAGCCTGAAGCATCTATCTTCAGTTCCCTCCTACTTTTTTGCACGCAATGTTAAGCACGCACGATCAATTGAGATCCGACGATTTGTGGTGATGTTGCGCCTGTGGTGTCGGATATTTTTTTTGTGGGTTAAGGGTTGACTACAATCATTGCTTTATGGAGGGGTTTCCATCAATTAATGCCTCAGTGTTGGTGTTGCCCACTTGTTTGGGGCCTTACACAGCATATCATGATGCTTCACGAGTTGGTTTAGACGTGATGTTAGTGCAGAGTAGTAGAGTGATTGCCTACATGTCACGGCAGTTGAAGCCCCGTGAGGAGAACTATCTAGTTCATGATTTGGAGTTTGGCATTTGTTCTAGTAGAGGAGAGGCATTTGGGCTATGGAAATTCTGGCCTTGGTTTATAAATTCCGGGGTTGGGCATCTCTGAGCACAGTGGAGTTCTTACTTGTGTGGTTGTGCAGTTGTCTTTGTTTGTACGCATCAGCGCTTCTCAATGTGATGATTTAAATTTTCTTATCCTTAGGGACATGGTGTGGGGATGGTGCTAAGGGGGTGGTCCTTAATGTATCGGTGTGTTGCAACTTCAGGGTCGGATTTGTATTCCCAGTGTTGATGGTTCGACGGAGATGATCACTGGAGAGGCTCGTAGTTTGTTGTATTTTGTTCATACAGATAATACAAAGACGTATCGTGTTTTGAGTCAGCATTATAGGTGAAGAAGGACGAAGAAGGGCATTATTAGGCATCTCTCATGGTGTTGATTATCAGTATGTTGAGAATGAGCATCAAAGACTGAGTGACTTACTTTGGAAGGTGGGTATACTTGCATGGAAGTAGGGGTCTATCGCTATGGACTTTGTGGTAGAGTAGCCACTCGCTTTGAGGAAGGTTGGTGCGATTAGGGTAACTATTGACAAATGACTAAGTTTATGCATTTCATTTTGGTAATGAATTCTTACTTTTGGAGGAGTTTGAATTGACAAGAAGGGTTTGCTTGAGCTACAAAGGGAATGTGTATGCTTAATTATCATCTTTGTGTACTATACAATCTTGAGTTTTAAATGTGTTGATGGATCTTTCGATTTTTTATTGACGAAAAAAAATCTTGTGGGATGTGTACGAGTGTATACTCGGGAGAATTAATTGATTACATAGTAGTGGTAGCTCATGGAAAGGTCATAGAAAGATTGAGGCTACACATGTGGGGCTATCTCTTGTGAGAAGGTTAGAGGTTGTATGTGTGACACCCTAGGTGAATCCCACATTGACAAAACACTAGAGAGATGCTGGGTATATAAGTAAACAAGCCTTAGACTCTAGTGACACGTTTTAAAGCCGTGCGATATTAGGCCCAAAGCAGAGCAACCTTGAACAGTGGCGGAGCAAATCTCAGCGAGGACGCTGAGTCCCAACGGGGGTGTATGTGGCACCCTAGGGGAATCCCACATCGATAAAGTCGTGCGGGCCTAGGCCCAAAGCGGATAATATCACTAATGGGATGGGCTGTTACAGTACGATTTCTTATGAGATTGTTATGAAGAGTTGTACCTTCTATTCAATAGGATGTAGGTACTATAATGTGAGTCTAGATAGCTTGAGGTAGATGGCACGACTGTCACGAGGTTGAATATGCATTTGGGCTGATAATTTGGGATGTGTTATGGTTAGCGCAACATAAGCTTATGAGGAATACATCTGAGTAATAGTATGAGGTCATGGTAACTAAGGAAGAACGGTCATTGTGAGTTCTTGGGTCATGTAATTGTGGCTTAAAGCTAAGTGGAGGAGCCTACCATTGACGATTGGATCAGATGGTCATGTGTGATTGTAGTCCTGGGCTTTGGTGCACTTATGGATTAGTTATGGCTTGAGGAGGATGACTTCGAGATTGATTCAGGCAAGGAATTTGCTAGGTGCGTGTTATATTTCACCTTGTTGTTATATGGAGGTCGTGGAATGACTCAGGTTGGATAGTCCTTTGTGGATGTAGTATGTAAAGGAAAAGGATTTGCTCGGTTATTTCTTTTTGAAGTATTCATATGGTGTCATTGCATTAGTCGTTCGGTAGGATTGGCTACGTATTGGGGATTGGGTCAGAGTGGGTGACGCTCGAGGATGGTTCCAGTGAGTTCAAGGTTCAAGATATGGTACCTAAGTATTATTGAATTCATCATGTGGCTGAGGAGTTGAGATTGACGTTATATTATAGAGCAGACTAAGGGTATTTTTGCAACATTTTCGGTTCTGCGAGGTAGTGTTTGAGAGGCGAAAGGAACAACTTCAAATTCATAGAAGAACTCTTTAGAGAAAGTATTTTGATTTGAGTTACTATTGGGTGTATAAGAGGGAATAAATTTGTTGAACAACATCACTCCTAACGTATATGAGGATCAATACGGAGAGTTTAAAGGTGGGATTAGGGATAAAGAAACCTTGGTGCGATCCGAGTGAGCCGTACTTAATGCCATCTAGTGTATTTTGGGAGAATATGTCTAGTAAATTGTGGTAATTACTCGGGGAGAGTTACAAAAGTCAGAGTGCTCATGATCGGTAGAGAAAACTTTGGCAAATTTATAGAAAACGTAGCGGAAAGGATTCCGACAATAGGAGAAATCATAACTCTAGACCTCCTTAGTCTTGTCTCAATCCTTATCCTTGTTAATTGATAGTTTTACTGCTTTCTAGTATTTGTTAGTTAATTAGTTAAAAATAAATATTATAATTTTCATAATTAGGAAATTGTTTGGACTTGTGTTTCTTAGCGATATTGAACAAATGTAGCTAAGCCTTAGTTCTCTGTGGGATTCGACTCCGGACTTGTAAACCGGATTATATTTGCATTGACCGCTTAGTCCTTTTTATAAGGCATAGTTGGGCATGATCAAATTTTGGCGCCGATGCCGGGGAGCTAACGGTTTAGCTGTAGGTTGCAAGCTTGAATTTTTGTTTTTGCTTTCTTTTATTTGATTTTTTTATTTTTGTTTTACTTTTTAATTTGAGAAACATGGCATCTTGGAATTATGAGAGTTTTGATGTTGGTAATTCTACTTTTGATCCTCCTTATGCATGTTGTGGAGGAAACCACCCATTGCAAAATTGTCAAAATATTCCCGAGAGCAAGTTACGTGCACAAACTCAATCTTATTTGTGGAATGTGTGTGATATGTGTGGTGGTCAAGATGGTCACTTTCATGGATGTGCTTATATTTCTTATCTTCCCTCAACCCCTTATTATGATGGTTCTACTTTTTCTTGTGAGGATAACAGGAACGAAGAACCTAGGGAAGCTGACCTGAAGAAGATCAAAGATATATTAAAGCTGAACGAGGATATGTTTAAGTCCCTTGTGGAACAAAATAGTAAATTACAACTGCAGATAGAAAGGCAAGAGGAAACAATTCACAACTTGAAAGTTCAAGTGAGTCAACTGGTTGAAGATTGTAACGCTCAACAAGCCAATATTGTGAATAATATCCAAGAAGAGCGTGAATTAGATGCAGAAATTGAGGTACCAATAGAGGGGTCCATAGTGGAACACCAACAATCAATCAAACTAGAATATGAGGATGCCTATGTTGTAGAAGAGATACTAGTGTCAACCAAGGATATTGAGGATACATATTTAGTTGACTATAGTTTTATTGATACTGAGGATGTTGACAATCCCAATGTTTATGTAGTTGAGCGCATTGGTCCACACTCCAAGCATTTTTCCACATTGTGTTTGGATGATGATAGGGAAATAGAGTCGCCTGAGCCAATTGAGGAGTCAAGGGATGAGAAACAAGATGCCTACATTCAGGAATTCTTCTTGCTAGAAAGTCGGGAATACACATCTCATCTAAAGGCCAAGAAATGCAGAATACTATATTATTTTATTGGGCCAGTCAGATTCGTTCCACCACCCTAGGAGCATGATCATAGAGCATAATCAAAACTTGGGGTCCAATTCATAAGTTCAAAGTGGAGACAGAAAGTGATTCACGTCGTGCCACGACGTTAAATCAAGCGCTTTTTAGGTGGAACATGGAAAGCAAATCTATTGGAAGGATGCAACAGCAATCAGATGGTCGGAACTAAGTGTGAGGTACCCGCACGAAGGACCAAGCCTGGGAGAAGTCTGAGTACCCCATGAGCTGCTAGTGCTTCGGCCTTTGGCCTACCAGGGAGTTTCTTTTACCTTCTTATTAGTTATGGTGTGCGTTGGGGACAATGCACAATTTTATGTGTGGGGTGAGGAGATTGTCTTGGTGATTTTCTATGCTATTTTAGATGTGTTAGTTTAACTGAATAATGCTTTTTTTAAATGATTGGACTTTGCTCGACGATGGATCTATTAGACAATTTTCTTGAGGGATTTAAGTCTAAAAAAAAAGATTTTCTTGGTAGGTATGTAGTAATTCCCCCTTGGTTTTTCTTTGCGCCGCTGTTCTTTTCCAAGGGTTTGCTTGAACCAGGTAGTAGTTTTTCCTTTTATTTTTTTCTTTGTTATTTTTAGAGTGGATTAGAATTAGGAAATAAATGGAGGAATAAAGATGAGATTCCTAGGCGCCCTTGTCTTGTTTGATAGTCGCATATTTAGGCTTTGGCATGTGTAGTATCTTCCCTATGAGCTAAAATTGCTTATGATGCCTTGGTTATTTGGATAGCATGTTTTTTGACGCCTACGTCTCACTTTCTTGACTTATGTTCACTTTGTGCTTAATGCTTAATATCTTGTGGCTCTGTGAATATTTGCATTAGTTTGAGAATCGGAATGAGACTGTCCTTAGTGAATCAAGTGCCACGTAGGGTGAGATTTTGTGTAGTTCATGTATTGTACTTGTGTCCAGAACTTGCATGGTATGTGAGTTGAAGCGAAATTTTAGGTGAAGCTCGGTGTGAAAATTGATTTTAGGCTTTCTTTGATGTCTTTTCGAGCGTTATCGCTATCACAAACAAAATTTGTCCCTAGCTAACCCTTCTGAGCCTATAGAATTTTATTTGGCACCCACATTACAAGCCTATACCCTTTTTGTTCTTAATTGATATTTTTTATCTTTTTACCTCTTAAAGCACGTTAATTGTGAAATAAGCGCTAAAAGAAGTAAGAAGGGACTAAGTGTGGGGTGGCTTTTGATTGGAACCAATGAAACGAAGAAAGGTGCACTTGTTATGTAAAGTAATACATCACTAGCGAAAACTACAAAGAAAAATCTGGAGAAAAAAAGAAGAAAGAAAAATAGAGATTAATAAATTGTTGTCTTATTCTTGCTAGTGGGTATGAACTAAAGTAGTGCTTAAAGAAGAAGGGTACGTTGTTAGGGATGATTTTGTTTGTGAAATTGAAGGGGATTGAGGAATTTGCGCTTAAAGATTATTATATGATGTGTTAAAATGCTTAGGAGGCTTAGCCACTATTCCTAAATATATCTTTCCCGTCCCTTAGCCCACATTACAACCATGAAAAATTCCTATGGTACCAATTGCATGCATGTGACTTCTTTTGTGAGAGTGAGCAATATTTAGGAATTTTACATTAAGGGCAGGCCTATGGTACCAATTGCATGCATGTGACTTCTTTTGTGAGAGTGAGCAATATTTTTTTATATATATGAGTCCTTAAAATATATTTGATCATTTGATTTGAATATGTGGATTCAACTTACTCTCTCATTCTTGTGGTGAGGGCACGTGGTTTGACGAGGGATAGGTAACTTAATTAGACTCCTCTCTATGATGTTGGGTGTTCAAGCCATGAGTGCATTGTGACATTGAGTTGGTTTTTGAGGATAGGATTGTTAGGAGCATGTTGTCTTTGTTGTGAATATTCGTGAAGTATGGCATAAGAAAAGGAAAGTGTATGTGATTGCATATGATAGAGTTTAATTGTTGCTATAAACCATGGTCATCAGTGTGGTGTGCCTCAATTGTGTAAAAACAAAGTTCTCAAGGTTGTGTCTATAAGTGTAGTTTGATTGCTCGAGGATGAGAAATGTTTAAGTGTGGGGTATTGATGTGTGGCTATAATTTCATAGTTTTGTAGATTATTTGCCTTGCATTTTATATGCTTTTATGATAAATTATACTTTATTTGCGCGTGATGGAGTCTATTTTATGTGTAGGTGAATTGGAGATGAAAGTAGAGCAAAAGGGATACTTAAACGTTGAAAGTGGGCTCGAGAATAGGGCTGGGCATATATCGGGTAAAACCGATAACCCGAACCGTTAATTATTTATTGGGTTATCGGTATTAGGTTATTGGGTTAATGGTTCGGTAACGGTTTAGAATTTTTTCACTATTGGGTTATCGGTTCGGGCCTCGATTTGGCAGTTCTGTTATTGGGTTAACCGATAACCCAATAAGAATTAACGACATTACTACTTTACCCTTAAGTATATACATATGCAGATATGCTAGGGCTTCATTATTTCCTATTCTTTCTTAGCCTCAGCCGCATTCTTCAGAGTTCAGACTCTTCACTCTTCAATTGGACAACTATTTTTAGTGTTGAATTATTAGTTGCAGATTTTATGGCTTAGCAGCAACATTATGTTGATGTTTGTAGTGTTGGAAACTGGAAAGTTGTAGCAGCAACATTATGTTGAATATTAGTTGCAGATTCTTTGTTCAATATAGTGTTTGATTATGTTTGTTGCAGATTATTTGATCAATGTATTGTTGTTTACGTTGAATATTAGTTGCTGAATAAAACTGTTTTAGCATAATTAGTAAGACATGTGATACAACAACTGTATTGCAGGGGTCAGATTAAGTCAAAGCTAGCAGGAAGATTACCACAATTAGTTGTGTCCACTGTCCAGAACCGATATAAAGTTGTTTTATAAAACTGTTTTAGTTGTGGCCAGAAACGAGTTTTAAAACTGTTTTACTCTTCTCTTTTTTGCTTAACTCTAGATTGAGTTATCTTATCGGGTAAACCGATTACCGAACCGATAATGATCGATAACCGATTAACCAATAACCGATAACTAATATCTTATTGGTTTGGTTATCGATTTATCATATTTGTAAAACGATAACCGATATGCTAAACCGATAATATTCATAACCGAACCGAACCGACCGATGCCCACCCCTACTCGAGAATAGTGAAAAGGAGAGACCTGGCGAGGCCAGGCAAAGGCCAGCTTAACCAGGCTTTAGCCTGGTGTGGCCAGCCAAAAGCCAGGCTGAGGCTGGCGATAGGCTAGCGCTACAAGGCAAAATCCAGGCTGAGGCTGGCGACGCTAGGCCTAGGGCGAGGTCCAGTCCGAGTTTTGAAGACTTAATTCGTTTCCCGGCTTGACTAGGACTTGACCTACACGTTTAGGTCTTTTCCTACACATATAAATAGACCTAAAAATGCCGCTTTGAGAGGAGAAAGTCGAGACAGATAGAGATTGGACTGATTTGAGACCGGAGATTCAACCTAAGGAGGCAAGAACACACTAGGAGCAAGGCGGAGAATTCTTCTACGAGTTTTTTCACTTCCTTCTTCCTATATCTATTTATGAATACTATAATGAATAGCTAATTTGTTGTCTACGGTTTTGATGGAACCTCTTGGAGGATGATTTCCCTGTTACGTTAATATAGTTTTGCCATAGTATTTTCTCTGTTTGTTCAACTACGTTATTATTGTGGTTGGTTGAAGAGCTCTCAATCGACTGTGCCTATTTAGTGTGTATTACCCGCAAGAGAGTGCATATTTAGGTAGTTGTTGAACAACATCACTCCTAACGTATATGAGGGATCAATACGGAGGGTTTAAAGGTGGGATTAGGGATAACAAAACCTTGGTGCAATCCGAGTGAGCCGTACTTAATGCCAGCTAGCGTAATTCGGGAGAATATGTCTAGTAAATTGTGGTAATTACTCGGGGAGAGTTACGATAGTCAAAGTGTTCATGATCGGTAGAGAAAGCTTAGGCAAATTTGTGGAAAATGGTAATTACTCGGGGAGAGTTACGACAGTCAGAGTGTTCATGATCGGTAGAGAAAACTTAGTCAAATTTATAGAAAACATAGCGGAAAGGATTCTGACAATTGGGAAAATCATAACTCTAGACCTCCTAGGTCTTGTCTCAATATCCTTGTTGATTGATAGTTTTATTGCTTTCTAGTATTTGTTAGATAATTAGATAAAAATAAATATTATAATCTTTATAATTAGGAAATTGTTTGGACTTGTGTTTCTTAGCGATATTGAATAACTGTAGCTAAGCCTTAATTCTCTGTGGGATTCGACTCCGGACTTGTAAACCAGATTATATTTGCAACGACCGCTTAGTTCTTTTTATAAGGCATAGTTGGGCGTGATCATGCTTCTCCATGATCGCGAACCTAGCTCTGCGATCGTGATGCTTCAAACAAACCAACAATTCAGTTGCTCCAAAACACATAGAAATGGTCCGGAATCACTCGGGATCATATCCGAGCCCATCGGACCCCGTCCAATTATATCAACAAGTCCAAATATAAATGCAAACTTATCGAAGGGCTCAAAATACCGTAAATAACATCGAAACCACGAATTGAAGATCGAAATCATTCTCTTAAGTTTCAAACCTTCCGACTTCGCCGAACTCCTTCGAATCACAAGTAGGCGTTTCAGATCATAACCAAACTTTGCACAAGTTAAAATACATCAAATGAACCTAACCAAAGTCTCAAAACACCGATGGGACTCTTATAACATCAAAGTCAACTCCCGGTTAAACCTATGAACTCTCCAATTCTTCAAATTGCCACTTTCGACAAATAAAGCCAAAACCTTCAAAGAACATCCAAATTCAGATTCGAACATACATTCAAGTTCAAAATCACTATACGAACCTATTGAAACCATCAAATCTCGATTCTGTGGTCGTTACTCAAAAGTCAAACCTTGGTCAACTCTTCTAACTTAGGGCTTCCAAATTAAAAATCACTTTTCCAAATCAATCACGAAAATCAAAACCAACATATACGCAAGTCATAATACATCATATGAAGCTACTCAAGGTATCGAACTGCAACACAAAATAATAAAGTTCAAAATGACCGTTCGGTTCATTACATTCTCCCCACTTAACTATATGTTCGTCCTCGAACGTGCTAAAAGTCATTCCAAAGCCGTCAAATAACTGAAAAAGATCATCATGCACATACACACATGAGGGATCCCATATCACTTCAATCCATATAAGTCCATCAACACTGTCCGATTGAAGATTCTTCCTACAACCTTAGGTTGCAATTCTTAGAACCAAATTCCAACATCCAGACTCCCTTTTAGATCTGATTCTTGCATACGCACACTATATCAACCCGACGAGTTGTATCAACCATGAATGTACTCCCAAGATATAACCACACGACGTACCCTAAAGTTCATGTATTCATAGCAATATCTTCTTATCATAATAGCTGATCATTACCCAATCCAATACCGGTAATATACCCTATGTCAAATAAAACCTTGTTCCAAATCTTTGCAAAATTATTAATAATAAAAGAAACATGTATAAATTCATAACTACCCGTCAACTCAACAAGTCGCAGAGTTATCTTGCCCGACAAGAACCACTGCAAAATTCCAAGCTAACTAATGATATTTTTCTTCCAAATACATCTTATCCAAATCCTAATTTACCATAGTCCTTAAAATTCCTAATTTACATTAAGGGCAGGCCTATGGTACCAATTGCATGCATGTGACTTCTTTTGTGAGAGTGAGCAATATTTTTTTATATATATGAGTCCTTAAAATATATTTGATCATTTGATTTGAATATGTGGATTCAACTTACTCTCTCATTCTTGTGGTGAGGGCACGTGGTTTGACGAGGGATAGGTAACTTAATTAGACTCCTCTCTATGATGTTGGGTGTTCAAGCCATGAGTGCATTGTGACATTGAGTTGGTTTTTGAGGATAGGATTGTTAGGAGCATGTTGTCTTTGTTGTGAATATTCGTGAAGTATGGCATAAGAAAAGGAAAGTGTATGTGATTGCATATGATAGAGTTTAATTGTTGCTATAAACCATGGTCATCAGTGTGGTGTGCCTCAATTGTGTAAAAACAAAGTTCTCAAGGTTGTGTCTATAAGTGTAGTTTGATTGCTCGAGGATGAGAAATGTTTAAGTGTGGGGTATTGATGTGTGGCTATAATTTCATAGTTTTGTAGATTATTTGCCTTGCATTTTATATGCTTTTATGATAAATTATACTTTATTTGCGCGTGATGGAGTCTATTTTATGTGTAGGTGAATTGGAGATGAAAGTAGAGCAAAAGGGATACTTAAACGTTGAAAGTGGGCTCGAGAATAGGGCTGGGCATATATCGGGTAAAACCGATAACCCGAACCGTTAATTATTTATTGGGTTATCGGTATTAGGTTATTGGGTTAATGGTTCGGTAACGGTTTAGAATTTTTTCACTATTGGGTTATCGGTTCGGGCCTCGATTTGGCAGTTCTGTTATTGGGTTAACCGATAACCCAATAAGAATTAACGACATTACTACTTTACCCTTAAGTATATACATATGCAGATATGCTAGGGCTTCATTATTTCCTATTCTTTCTTAGCCTCAGCCGCATTCTTCAGAGTTCAGACTCTTCACTCTTCAATTGGACAACTATTTTTAGTGTTGAATTATTAGTTGCAGATTTTATGGCTTAGCAGCAACATTATGTTGATGTTTGTAGTGTTGGAAACTGGAAAGTTGTAGCAGCAACATTATGTTGAATATTAGTTGCAGATTCTTTGTTCAATATAGTGTTTGATTATGTTTGTTGCAGATTATTTGATCAATGTATTGTTGTTTACGTTGAATATTAGTTGCTGAATAAAACTGTTTTAGCATAATTAGTAAGACATGTGATACAACAACTGTATTGCAGGGGTCAGATTAAGTCAAAGCTAGCAGGAAGATTACCACAATTAGTTGTGTCCACTGTCCAGAACCGATATAAAGTTGTTTTATAAAACTGTTTTAGTTGTGGCCAGAAACGAGTTTTAAAACTGTTTTACTCTTCTCTTTTTTGCTTAACTCTAGATTGAGTTATCTTATCGGGTAAACCGATTACCGAACCGATAATGATCGATAACCGATTAACCAATAACCGATAACTAATATCTTATTGGTTTGGTTATCGATTTATCATATTTGTAAAACGATAACCGATATGCTAAACCGATAATATTCATAACCGAACCGAACCGACCGATGCCCACCCCTACTCGAGAATAGTGAAAAGGAGAGACCTGGCGAGGCCAGGCAAAGGCCAGCTTAACCAGGCTTTAGCCTGGTGTGGCCAGCCAAAAGCCAGGCTGAGGCTGGCGATAGGCTAGCGCTACAAGGCAAAATCCAGGCTGAGGCTGGCGACGCTAGGCCTAGGGCGAGGTCCAGTCCGAGTTTTGAAGACTTAATTCGTTTCCCGGCTTGACTAGGACTTGACCTACACGTTTAGGTCTTTTCCTACACATATAAATAGACCTAAAAATGCCGCTTTGAGAGGAGAAAGTCGAGACAGATAGAGATTGGACTGATTTGAGACCGGAGATTCAACCTAAGGAGGCAAGAACACACTAGGAGCAAGGCGGAGAATTCTTCTACGAGTTTTTTCACTTCCTTCTTCCTATATCTATTTATGAATACTATAATGAATAGCTAATTTGTTGTCTACGGTTTTGATGGAACCTCTTGGAGGATGATTTCCCTGTTACGTTAATATAGTTTTGCCATAGTATTTTCTCTGTTTGTTCAACTACGTTATTATTGTGGTTGGTTGAAGAGCTCTCAATCGACTGTGCCTATTTAGTGTGTATTACCCGCAAGAGAGTGCATATTTAGGTAGTTGTTGAACAACATCACTCCTAACGTATATGAGGGATCAATACGGAGGGTTTAAAGGTGGGATTAGGGATAACAAAACCTTGGTGCAATCCGAGTGAGCCGTACTTAATGCCAGCTAGCGTAATTCGGGAGAATATGTCTAGTAAATTGTGGTAATTACTCGGGGAGAGTTACGATAGTCAAAGTGTTCATGATCGGTAGAGAAAGCTTAGGCAAATTTGTGGAAAATGGTAATTACTCGGGGAGAGTTACGACAGTCAGAGTGTTCATGATCGGTAGAGAAAACTTAGTCAAATTTATAGAAAACATAGCGGAAAGGATTCTGACAATTGGGAAAATCATAACTCTAGACCTCCTAGGTCTTGTCTCAATATCCTTGTTGATTGATAGTTTTATTGCTTTCTAGTATTTGTTAGATAATTAGATAAAAATAAATATTATAATCTTTATAATTAGGAAATTGTTTGGACTTGTGTTTCTTAGCGATATTGAATAACTGTAGCTAAGCCTTAATTCTCTGTGGGATTCGACTCCGGACTTGTAAACCAGATTATATTTGCAACGACCGCTTAGTTCTTTTTATAAGGCATAGTTGGGCGTGATCATGCTTCTCCATGATCGCGAACCTAGCTCTGCGATCGTGATGCTTCAAACAAACCAACAATTCAGTTGCTCCAAAACACATAGAAATGGTCCGGAATCACTCGGGATCATATCCGAGCCCATCGGACCCCGTCCAATTATATCAACAAGTCCAAATATAAATGCAAACTTATCGAAGGGCTCAAAATACCGTAAATAACATCGAAACCACGAATTGAAGATCGAAATCATTCTCTTAAGTTTCAAACCTTCCGACTTCGCCGAACTCCTTCGAATCACAAGTAGGCGTTTCAGATCATAACCAAACTTTGCACAAGTTAAAATACATCAAATGAACCTAACCAAAGTCTCAAAACACCGATGGGACTCTTATAACATCAAAGTCAACTCCCGGTTAAACCTATGAACTCTCCAATTCTTCAAATTGCCACTTTCGACAAATAAAGCCAAAACCTTCAAAGAACATCCAAATTCAGATTCGAACATACATTCAAGTTCAAAATCACTATACGAACCTATTGAAACCATCAAATCTCGATTCTGTGGTCGTTACTCAAAAGTCAAACCTTGGTCAACTCTTCTAACTTAGGGCTTCCAAATTAAAAATCACTTTTCCAAATCAATCACGAAAATCAAAACCAACATATACGCAAGTCATAATACATCATATGAAGCTACTCAAGGTATCGAACTGCAACACAAAATAATAAAGTTCAAAATGACCGTTCGGTTCATTACATTCTCCCCACTTAACTATATGTTCGTCCTCGAACGTGCTAAAAGTCATTCCAAAGCCGTCAAATAACTGAAAAAGATCATCATGCACATACACACATGAGGGATCCCATATCACTTCAATCCATATAAGTCCATCAACACTGTCCGATTGAAGATTCTTCCTACAACCTTAGGTTGCAATTCTTAGAACCAAATTCCAACATCCAGACTCCCTTTTAGATCTGATTCTTGCATACGCACACTATATCAACCCGACGAGTTGTATCAACCATGAATGTACTCCCAAGATATAACCACACGACGTACCCTAAAGTTCATGTATTCATAGCAATATCTTCTTATCATAATAGCTGATCATTACCCAATCCAATACCGGTAATATACCCTATGTCAAATAAAACCTTGTTCCAAATCTTTGCAAAATTATTAATAATAAAAGAAACATGTATAAATTCATAACTACCCGTCAACTCAACAAGTCGCAGAGTTATCTTGCCCGACAAGAACCACTGCAAAATTCCAAGCTAACTAATGATATTTTTCTTCCAAATACATCTTATCCAAATCCTAATTTACCATAGT
>NW_017672095.1:0-837 GCF_001879085.1 Nicotiana attenuata
CTATATTGATTTATTTGATTTTCTGGGGTTTATTTGAGCCTGATTTTTCTGTTTATTCTTCCCTTTACTTGATACTTGTTTTGAATGTCGAGCTAGAATTTTATCCTTTAAACTCCACAAGGCCTCCATCCCTTTCTTTCCTTTTAGGATTAGAAGTTCTAATACCCCGGAACTGATAGGATCGGGACGGGTAGTAGCATGCGATAAGTAAACGATACCGTTCCGCGCTTTGATACCTTAACGGGGTGGGAAGGGTAGACATGGAGATGATGATTACACGATAACACTATGTGTACAATTGGGTACCAGTGTTGTGCGAATGATCCATGTAATGTATAAACCTAGGACTCCCCTCTCCTTTTATTAGTTTAACAAGTTTTTTTTAGAACTTTAAAAGTTGCTGCACTTTCAACTTCTGTTTCTCACACGATTTTTGGTTTGCTTGCACTAATTGCTTAACTTCTTCCCTCTACTTGTACATTTCTTTTACAACTAAACTGCTCCCTTTCTGAATTTCAGCACTTCTTTTAACCTTTTTGTGCTTCCTGTTATACTTGTTAGTTTATTCGCATTTGCACTTAAAGTCACAATTGTAGCATGGCCGGGAACCACACTAGTGGATCTTGAGGGGTGCCTAACACCTTCCCCTCGAGATAATTTCAAGCCCTTACCCAAAACTCTGGTCTGCATCTTTAATTCTTCTAAAAGTGCCCTAATGCATTATAATCATTAGGTGGCGACTCTCCAAACTCCAAAAACCCAATTTCCAAACGGGATAAGAGTTGTCTTCCCGAATGTTGTGAACCCGATTCCGCGAGGAAAAAGGGGGCGTCGACA
>NW_017672095.1:4911-55074 GCF_001879085.1 Nicotiana attenuata
GAACAATGTACCGAAGAACATTCGATGGACCGTTGGCGGTATGATTGGGGCCAGGGGACACCGATTATGTTCTACGAGAAATCCATGAAGGCACTTGTGGGAACCATTCCGGTGCCGAATCTTTGGTCCGCAAAATTATCAGAGCAGGTTACTATTGGGATAGCATGAAAAAAGATACTAAGGAATTTGTCAAAAATGTGATAAGAGTCAACGATTTGCACCGATGATCCATCAGCTCGGAGAACAACTTCATTCAATTTATCCCCGTGGCCTTTCATGAAATGGGAAATGGATATAGTCGGCCCTCTGCCAACGACCCCAGGTAAAGCTAAGTTTGTTTTGTTTATGAATGATTATTTTTCTAAGTGGGTGGAAGCACAGGCCTTCGAGAAGGTCAGAGAAAAAGAAGTTATTGACTTCATTTGGGACCATATCATATGCCGGTTCCGGATACCTGCCGAGATTGTATGTGACAATGGAAAATAATTCATCGGGAGCAAGGTGACGGAGTTCCTCGAGGCCTACAAAATAAAATTTTATCGACACCATACCATCCAACTGGAAATGGATAGGTCGAATCTACAAACAAAACCATAATTCAAAACCTAAAGAAGAGGTTGGATGATGCGAAGGGAAGGTTGAATTTGGAGTTCCAAAGGCACCTACACCCTTTGAAGTTGCTGTGTTACCACCTAGGGTGCCTATTCCAGTGGCAATGACCGACATAACACCATTCCACTCAAATGCCATACCATGGGATTACACTGCCAAAGCTAGGAGGAAAGGAAATACCAAGAGAGGAGAAACGATTGCTGCACAAGGAATGACTAGAACAGGAAGGGTTTACACCCCAGAGCACCTAGCCGAGTCCAGTAAGCAAGCCTCGGGACGGCCTATTGAAACAGGGCCCGACGATCTTTGGAGGAAAATACAGGCTAAGGAGTACTCGGTCGCTGAATAGTTGAACAAAACACCAGCACAGATATCTATCCTGGCTCTTCTGCAGAGTTCAGACGCTCACAAAAATGCCCTGATGAAAATACTGAGGGAAGCTTATGTGCCCTGCAACATAACTGGGGGTGAAATGGCAAANACTATGGGGTGCCAGTCGTTGTAGCTCTAGTCATCACCCCCGAATTTTCGTGACATCTTGTCAAGAAGGATTTTGCACTCGGTGAATGTCTTACTCAATAATGCACCTCCTGCTGAAGCATCCACATTTGCTTTCAAATGGTCAGCTAGCCCCATGTAGAATCTCTGGCCAAGCATCTGATCTGGAATGCCATGGTGAGGACACTTCACTAGCATCCCTTTAAATCTTTCCCAAGTTTCTTGCAAGGACTCAGTCGGCTACTGCATAAACTGTAATATTTCATCAATCTGTCTTGCAGTCTTATTTGGCAGATAGAACTTGTTCAGGAACTACTTGACTAATTCCTCCCAGGTGGCAATGGAATTGATAGGGAGAGAATTTAACCAAGTCTGAGCTTCCCCGGTCACAGAGAATGGGAACAGTAGCAGCTTGATAGCTTCCGGGGTCACATTTGGCTGCCTTTGAGTCACACAAATTGACAAAAAATTATTCAGGTGCTGCTGAGGGTCTTCAATGTGTGATCCGGAGAACAATCCTTTATTCTTCAGTAGATGCAGCATGTTATTGGTTATCTGGAAGGTCTCCGCTTGAATTGCGGGCACAACTATGGCAGTGGCCAAGTTATCAGCTGTGGGCTGTGCCCAGTCATAAAGTGCAGCTTCGGGCACAAGAGGTTCCAGTACTTGGGGTTTGCCGGCGAATCCCCAACGTTTCCAATGACGTTGTCTGCGTCACCCATCAAATTCGAGCTGGTGTGATTGTTGGGATTGTTGAAGTCTCTTGTTGGCACGGTTCAATGCCCTGAATGTTTTCTCGGGGTTTGAGAGTCCTTCTAGCAGTTCTCCAGTCCTCGAAGAACTTCTAGGCATACACCTGATTTCCACAAGAGTTCAAACGTTAGAATTTCAATGAATAGATTGGGTATAGAGAAAACTGACTACACTAAGAATTTTTGTACTTCTTTCAGTTGTAATTGATAACACCGTTAACTCCCCGGCAACGACGCCAAAATTTGATCACGCCAAAACTATGCCTTATAAAAGGACACGCGGACGTTACAAATATAGTCTGGGTATTTAAGCCCTGAGTCGAACCCACAGGGAATTAACCTATCAATTACTTCTTTGGATGTACTCAATTCTATGGAATTAACTTCCCCAAACTTTATAAATCACAGTTGATGATATTACTAATAGCTAAGACTGAAAGTAATTAAACAGCTGAAAACTAAATATGCTTGATGTGTAAACAATTGAAATAAGATCTAAGGTAATTGTTTCCCCCCGTTGTTGATTTCCTTGGTTGTATATGTCTTATAAATGTGACTTAGTTATCTCTATCAATCATGAACTCTCCAGCTATCATAAATCTTTCTCAAGCAATTATGATAATTTACTAAACGCACTCTCTCAAGCTACGCTAGCTAGATTCTCAATACAGTTCACTTAGATTGCACCCGAGGTATTGTTATCTCTAAACCAACCTCTAAACCCTCGGTTATGACTCTCGTCTATACTCCGGGAGTGATGTTGTTCAAACAGCTACCTAAATATGCACTCTCTCTCAAGCAGATACATACTAAATAGGGACGGATAATTGAGGGCCCTTCCAATTAACCACAATCAAAACGTAGATGAACAAATAGAGATTAAAACCAATTCACAACTATATTAATATAACAACCAAGTCATCCCCAACGGGTTTCACCAAAACCCTAGATTAAAGGATTTAGCTACTCATAACAACATACGATAAAACTAATAAAATATTCATAATGGAAGAATTGCAAGAAAAATAGAAGAGAATAAGAACTATGATGTTTTGGGTGATCTCTCACACTTGTTCTTCTTCCAAAAGTAATCTCCAAACTAAGACTAAACTATTTTGGGCGAGTTTCTATAGCTTATAAGGGTTTTACAAAAGTTTCCCCGAATTGACACTTTAGCCCCCAATTTTCAAATACGTCGACAGTTCATCCCGGTCGCAGCGTGGACCGCGGTCGACCGCGGTGAACACTGCCTGGGCCTATTTTTGTGTTTTGTCCCCGCTGTCTGCTCCGCTGTCCACCACGGTCGCGGTGGACTTGTGCCCAGTCATTTTTCTTTTGCTTTTTGTATTCGGGTACTTCTCGAGCGGGTGTTTTCTTCACATTATTGCCTCCAAATGCTTCATATTGCTTCCTCACATATGCTATTCCCTGTGAAACCAAATAACACTATTTAAAGCATTTTGTTGGCAATTTACCTTATCTTACAACAACAAATCATAAGCAATTAAGGTGTAAATATCAACTACATAGCCTACTATCAGCCAGCTATGCCAGAGTTCAGAGGGCTCTCAAGAGGATCCCAAGGCAGTACACATACTAAAGGGGGCAAAACTTATTGACTAAGAGTAAAGTGGAAGTGCAGGACACAAGTTGAAAAGGGTTATTAAAGACTGTATTGGAAAGTCTGTTTTGAAAGCAATTAGTAAAGCAACAAAGATTCTTTGAAAAGAGGTTGGAGTAGTAAACAAAAACACCTTAAGAAAAGATCACACACCGCTAGTTTACAGAATTCATCAGTCATACAGGGGTCAAGGGGTTGGGGATACATAGACATTTTGCTGCACAACCCAGCAAAGATCTTAAGATTGGTTTGGACATGGTCAGAGATAGTTGACTCTGGCATAATCACACACTAGTCAGGAGAAATACAAACACATAGAAGGGGTGATAAGGATTTGGGAATTCATAGAATGGTAAGCACACAAGAAGAAAGACAACTGTCAAGGCATGCTTTGAAACACATAGGGGAATATATTGATCTAAATTGAAGGGGAGACATAGTAGCATGCTGATAATGTAACTTAACTACAAATTTTACAACAAAACCACAAGTAGAAGCAAGCTAGAAATATAAGAAACTGAAACAATAAGAGAAACATATTGTTGTTGGAGCTTTAAATCAAAACTAGGACATACCAGTGAAGGTAGAAGTAAGCAGAATGAAAGAACCAAAGAGCACAAATGATTAGCCTTAGCTTGCAGCCGGCTAATAGTAGCAAGTAGCACAAGAGAGAGGGAGAGCAGAGATTTTTAGTAAGAGGAGTAGTTTTCTAAAACCAAGTGTTTGTCTCTGTTAATGAAAGACTTAGGGCATTTATAGTTTTGTAAATAGGCAGAAAATAAGGTAACAAGTAAAGGTTTAGCACAATTATAGAAGTAATCACAATTAGAATCCAATTAGTACAAGTACTCCCCTTTAATCAAGGAGTCACAGCTTAAACGGATACCAACAGGGATAATCAAGGAAAGAAAATAAGTTGAAGAAGACAGATTTTTACCATATAAAGGATAGTAAAAGTATAGAGCATATGACTGAGACTAAGTACAAAATATACCAATTAAGGAAAGGATTCAGTAAGAGTGAAGTACCACAGCAAATAAGGAAATGGAATCAGTCAGTTTGAACAGACGAGTAGAATTTTAGGGTTTTGAAAGAAAATCTTGCAATCAAACCATGAATTAAGGAAATTAGAATCAATCAAAAGGGAGTCATGACTCTGCACTTCAACATATAAATAAAGAAGAACGAACAGGCGTAGCAAACAGGCAAGGTCAGCCATATAGACAGAAAAAAGCAAGAGATGAGCAAACACAATCATACAGAAGTGACATAAGCAGGCTAGAGACTCAGTAGAAAACCCATTCGAAGCATGGTAACCAACAGAAACTTAACAAAATCAAGTAGTCATGCTAACACACAGAACCAAAGCAAAGAAAGGTCTTATAAGTTAGGGCTTTTAACAGAGTCGAGTTAAAAATAGTAGGAACATAGGATCAGTCCAAATAAGCAATGAAAGAGGTTTAATCATAAAGAAAATCGATTAAAACAAGCGTAGAAGGAACTCCGAGAAAACCCTAATTTTTAAAGAAGGCAAAATGGTTTAACAAATTGAGGATCTTTTAGAAAAAGTTCGAGAATAGTGCAAATCATAGGAAGAAACAGACTTAAAGCATTAAAAATAACACAGATCTAAGAGATTCAAACGAGAGTTAGGGTTTCAAAAGGAAACCCAAGTAGAAACGGGAGAACCTGTTGCAAAACTCCGTAAATCGTAACATATAGGGTGTGATTTTGCCCAAAATCACACCAGAGAAGCCACGAATGACAGAAACAGAAACCCTAGGTCCAAATCGGCATGGCCCAGGAACCTTGAAGGCCTCAGAGATAATGAGAAAGGCGATGAGACACCCATTGGAGGCTTGGGGTTGAAAGGTGGTCGCCGGAGAAGGCTGGAGAAGAAGGTCGGCGGTTGAAAGCTAGGGTTAGGTTGAGAGTGTTTGGAAGCAGAGAGGATTTCAGGGCGCGGGGTTTTGGAAATGAGTAGGGTTAGGGGGTCGTTTAGGAATTACAAAGAAAAGGGCGTGTGTGGACCGTAGATCTGGGAGATCAACGGTCAGGATTCAACCGGGTAGGTGGGTTCCGGGTTTGGGTAAGGGTTTATAGGGTCTAGGTCGGGTTATTTAATAGGAAATTGGGCTGGGGATTGGGTCTAATTTGGGCTACAATTGAAAGCCAAATTTGGCTATGATTGAAATAGCCAATTTTCCCTATTTTAATTTATAATAAATAGTAGGTAATTCATGGAAAATAATTTACGGTGCCAAAATGATTTAAAATACATGATTAACATCGTAAAAATATAGGGACAAATTTTATGCATATAAAATATAATTATTTCTTAAAATGGGCTAACATTGCAAGTATATGCAATTTAGCTTAAAAAATACTAAATGTAATTATAAAAATGTATAAAAAAATATATTAACCATATTTTGACATAAGTATAGAAATTAAATGAGTAAATCATCATAACAATAATTTGGAAAATATTTATTGGGGATTTTATGAATAAAAGGGAAAAAATAAATCAATTTAAACCCTTAAAATTATGAAAATAATAAAAGCCTTGTTCAGGCTTATATATGCATATATATGCTATTTTGAAGGTATTTATGCATATTTAAAATATTAGGAAAAAATTGGGTATCAACAGCAATCACAGCCCCCAGCCTCGATGGAGTCGGAGCGACAGGTAATCGAAGACGAAGAAGAGGATTTCATTACTCCTTGAACCTTCGTCGTTCCCGAAGAGTCCGATGCAACCAAATCAACTGTCGAGGAACTGGACCAGGTCATACTTATCGAATACATTCCCGAGAGAAAAGTATACCTGGGAACGGGATTGACCCCCGAACTTAGGAAAAAACTCATTCTATTTTTTATTGATAATATGGATTGCTTTGCTTGGTCCCACTTAGATATGACAGGGATTCCACTGGAAGTCACCACGCATCTGCTAAGCACCGATCCCAGGTTCAAACCGGTGAAGCAAAAAAGGAGGCCTCAGTCCGAGGTAAAGCATGCTTTCATAAAAGACGAGGTAACCAAACTTCTTAAAATGGGATCCATTCGGGAGGTAAAGTACCCCGAGTGGTTAGCCATCGTAGTTGTAGTTCCTAAAAAAGGAAACAAACTTAGAATGTGTGTAGACTATAAAGACTTGAACAAAGCATGTCCGAAACATTCTTTCCCAGTGCCAAACATCGATCGTATGATCGATGCCATGGCTGGCCACGAGACTCTAACTTTTCTCGACGCCTACTCCGGGTACAATCAAATACAGATGAACCCGGAGGACCAGGAAAAGACTTCGTTCATTACAAAATTTGGAACTTATTGTTACAACGTAATGCCCTTCGGGCTAAAAAATTCAGAGCTACATACCAACGCCTAGTTAACAAAATGTTTGAAGAAAAAATAGGTAAAACAGTGGAAGTCTATATTGATGATATGTTGGTTAAATCCCTGCGCGCAGAGGACCATTTAGTTCATTTGCAGGAAACATTTGCAATTTTGAGGAAATACAACATGAAGCTTAACCCGGAGAAATGTGCCTTCGGAGTTGGCTCGGGTATGTTCCTCGGCTTCATGGTGTCAAATCGGGATATTGAAATCAACCCGGATAAGATCAAGGCTATCGAGGATATTACGATCGTGGATAGTGTGAAGGCCGTGCAATGGCTAACAGGGCGAATTGCTACGTTGGGTCGATTCGGAGTCACCGGTTCTTTTCCTTGCTAAAAAAAAGGATTTCCTGTGGACCCCGGAATGTCAGCGAGCCTTAGAAGAATTAAAGCGATACTTAGCGAGCCCGCCTTTGCTCCACACCCCGAAGGTAGAAGAAAAACTTTACCTGTATTTGGCAGTGTCCGAGATAGCGGTTAGTGGAGTATTAGTTCAAGAAGAGCAAGGTACGCAATTTTCTGTTTATTATGTAAGATGAACTCTAGGAGATGCTGAAACCAGATACCCTCACATAGAAAAAATAACATTTGCATTGATAAGCGCATCTAGAAAGCTAAAACCGTATTTTCAATGTCACCCTATATGTGTGTTAACCACCTACACCCTTCGAAATGTTTTGCAGAAGCCCGAGCTATCGATCCAATTGGCCAAATGGGTCGTCGAACTTAGCGGGTACAATATTGAAAATCAACCCCGAACGGCCATCAAGTCTCAAATCTTAACTGACTTCATGGCCAATTTTACGCCGACCCTCGTACCCTAAGTAGAGACAGAACTCCTGCTAAGCTCGGGTACAACATCAGGGGTATGGACCCTTTTCACAGACGGTGCCTCGAACGTTAAGGGGTCCGGGCTTGGCATTATCTTAAAGCCACCCACGGGTGATACCAATAGGCAATCTATCAAAACTCCAAGATTAACTAACAATGAGGTCGAGTATAAGGACATGATTGCAGGTCTCGAACTAGATAAAAGCTTGGGAGCAGAAGTCATCGAGGCCAAGTGCGATTCTCTATTAGTGGTAAACCAAGTAAACAAAAGTTTCGAGGTTCGAGAGGATAGAATGCAACGGTACTTAAATAAGTTACAGGTAACTCTGCACCGCTTCAAGGAGTGGACTCTGGATCATGTGCCTCGAGAACAAAATAGCGAGGCTGATGCACTTGCTAATCTGGGATCCTCGGTCGAAGAAGATGACATCATCCCGGGGACTGTCGTTCAATTATCAAGGTCTGTGGTTGAAGAGGGTCATGCTGAGATAAATTCAACAAGTTTAGCGTGAGACTGGAGGAATAAGTATATCGACTATCTGAAGAATGGAAAACTCCCATCGGACCACAAAGAATTTAGGGCCCTACGAGTCAAGGCTGCTAGGTTTGCATTACATGAAGACGGAACAATGTACCGAAGAACATTCGATGGACCATTGGCGGTATGATTGGGGCCAGGGGACACCGATTATGTTCTACGAGAAATCCATGAAGGCACTTGTGGGAACCATTCCGGTGCCGAATCTTTGGTCCGCAAAATTATCAGAGCAGGTTACTATTGGGATAGCATGAAAAAAGATACTAAGGAATTTGTCAAAAATGTGATAAGAGTCAACGATTTGCACCGATGATCCATCAGCTCGGAGAACAACTTCATTCAATTTATCCCCGTGGCCTTTCATGAAATGGGAAATGGATATAGTCGGCCCTCTGCCAACGACCCCAGGTAAAGCTAAGTTTGTTTTGTTTATGAATGATTATTTTTCTAAGTGGGTGGAAGCACAGGCCTTCGAGAAGGTCAGAGAAAAAGAAGTTATTGACTTCATTTGGGACCATATCATATGCCGGTTCCGGATACCTGCCGAGATTGTATGTGACAATGGAAAATAATTCATCGGGAGCAAGGTGACGGAGTTCCTCGAGGCCTACAAAATAAAATTTTATCGACACCATACCATCCAACTGGAAATGGATAGGTCGAATCTACAAACAAAACCATAATTCAAAACCTAAAGAAGAGGTTGGATGATGCGAAGGGAAAATGGAGAGAAGTTCTACCTGAGGTCCTATGGGCATATCGAACAACATCAAAATCTAGCACGGGGGCTACTCCGTTCTCTTTAGTATATGGCTCCGAGGCCCTCATCCCTGTCAAAGTCGGAGAGCCCAGCGCCAGGTTTCGACTTGCATCGGAAGAGTCAAATCATGAGGCCATGAATGCTAGCCTCGAGCTACTAGATGAAAAACGAGAAGCAACACTTGTTCGAATGGCCGCGCAAAAGCAAAGGATCGAAAGATACTACAATAGAAGGACCAACCTCCGACACTTCGCAATCGGGACTTAGTTCTACGGAAAGTTACCCTCAATACTCGAGACCCAAATGAAGGGAAACTACGCCCGAATTGGGAAGGACCGTACCGAGTACTCGGAGTTGTTGACAAAGGGTCTTACAAACTTAGCACGATGGGAGGCGAACAACTGCCAAATAATTGGAACGTATCATTACTCAAATGATACTACTGCTAAGGTATGGCTCTATCCTTTTTGTCCATTTTGGGTTTAAAACTAAGTCATTGCAGATTCTCGATCGAAGGTACTGAAGACACCCTTTTTACACGAAGGTCTTAGGTTTTAAAGCATGCGTTGCACTCTTTTTCCCTTAGATCAGATTTTGTCCCAAATGGGTTTTACCGGCAAGGTTTTTAACGAGGCAACAACTATGTACTACCTAAGGAGAACTCAACAAGTATCCAAGGCTTCTTTTCAATCAACCTCGAATACTAGGGGGCATCACCCTCGGAGGTCATGTTTTTGAGGAAGATACTTCATGCCTAAGAGGGCCTCGATAGGAAAATTTTGTAATGGGCCAAATGGTCAATGAACCGTGTCCATATAGAATAGCCGAGCCCCGACGGCGAAACATGTACGCATGTATCAATTATTTGAAGAAGCATTTCGTTCATATCAAAAACACTTTGTGTCTCAAAAAAGTCTACTATTATACGAGCTCTACACTTATAATCCCACGGGAAACGGCTCAAAGGCCAAAGCACGAATGCAACCCCGTAATACTAGGGGACTATTGTCAACAGTCAACATGTCCGAGCCGTCAAAAACTCGGACTCTTAAGACCTCAAAGAGGCTGTTGGCCCAAGTTCAGGTGAAGTTTTGAAGAATGACAAATGAACTCAGTAATGGACCAGGTCCATCATGTGAGGCACAATGTTTATCAACCTATACATGTGAGATACACGTGAATGAGATAAGTCTCAGTAATCAAGCAACAATATCTCCTGAACTGATCAAAAAGGTTTCATATTGGATAAGGAGAGAAAAGTCTCCTTATGAGAAGAGAACACAATCCGAATAAAGGATAGGGTTGGAGTTTGTGTTGTTCAAGGACTCAATTCGATGGAAGATCAGCAATTGAGTTTCAATCAAACTCTAATTACTAACTCATTAAATAACAGTGATTGTTCTCTTTCACAGGTATTGCACAAACGCAGAAGTTAAATTAAATTGAGAGCAAAAGAGCGAGGCAATTTTGCAAGCAATTTATGTGAGATTCAAGTGTGCATTCCTGAAGCTACTTGGACAAGATAGAAGAGCCAATTCCATTGTGTCTTTCTTTTATTTTAGTTCAATTGTAGTAGGTTAAACTTGTACCTTTCAGCTTTCATAGAAGCAATTGTATTAGGTACTTTGAGTATTCAAGTTAGAGTTAACTTGAAGTTGTCGCAACAGTTGAGGCTATGTGCCACAACGGGATTAGAGTTTAATCCTTAGGTTTACAAGAGTTTTGTAAATGTTGTTTTGGCTCAGTGATTTTAGTGGAAGTTTGGGAAAATCCTAATGAGTAGTAGGTCGTGGTTTTTTCACCTTTTGATCCAGGTGTTTTCCACGTAAAAATCTCTGTGTTCTTTATTTTATGCACTTATTATTCCGCAAACAGTAGTAGTTAGTACACCTTGAAGAACTAGGTTCTTCTAGATCGAAAATTGGGTACCACACAAATCACTCCCCCCCCCCCCTCTTGTGTGGTATTGACTTTAAGAACATCAATTGGTATCAGAGCAGGTTATCCTTGAAGAGGCTAACACCTTAGGAAAAGATCAACATGAGTGCACCACCTGGGAACTGGGAAGGGCAATCCATTGCTAGACCTCCACTTTTCAATGGTCAATACTATTCCTGGTGGAAGAACAGGATGAGAGATCACATCATAGGGGAAGACTATGAACTCTGGGACATAGTCATTGATGGTCCCCTAGCAACCACAAAGAAGAATGTTGAAGGAGTTGATGTGCCTAAAACAAGAGCTGGTTGCACTGCTGAAGACCTGAAGAAGTGGGAGAAAAATGCCAAAGCAAAGAAATGGCTTGTATGTGGACTAGGTCCAGACGAGTACAGCAGAATTCAAAGTTGTACCACTGCTAAGAAAATCTGGGACACTTTGCAAGTGGCTCATAAAGGAACACCTCAAGTGAAGAGGTCTAGAGGAACACTGCTATATTCTCAATATGAAAATTTTATTATGAAGGCAGGAGAAACTATCCAAGAGATTTATACTAGGTTCACTACACTGACAAATGAACTTAAGTCTCTTGGAAGGATTATTCTTGAAGAAGACAAGGTTGAGAAAATCTTAACAAGGGTTCTGCCAGTCTCATGGGAAAGCAAAATCACTGCTATTCAGGAATCTAAGAATATTGCCACCCTCAAGCTGGATGAACTAATTGGAAATCTTACTGCCTATGAACTGAGAAGACAAACCATGAAGATGGATACACCCAAGAAGGAAAGAAGTCTGGCTCTCAAAATTGCTGAAGGTTCAGATCTGGAGGATGATGAAATGGCTATGATCACAAGAGATTTCAAAAAGTACCTGATGAGAGGAAAGGGTTCTTCAAGAGGTACAACCTTCAACAAACAAAGGGCTCCTGAGAAACAAACCAATGAAGGTTGCTACAAGTGTGGTAAGACTGATCACATGATCAAGAACTGTTCTCAATGGGAAATTGAGTGGAAGAAAGAAAGGGCTGAACGAAGGAACAGGTTCAACCAAAGAGGACAAAGGATCAACAAAAGCTATGGTTGCAGCCTGGGGAGAAACATCAGATAAGGACTCAGAGGATGAAGCTGGAGACGAACAGGCTCTTATGGCCATCGGAGAATCAGATTATGAACAAGAGGTCCAAGTGAAAGGAAGCAGCCAAATATGGTATATGGATAGTGGCTGCTCAAAACATATGACTGGGAACAAGGACCAGTTCCTTTCACTTGAGGACTTAAAAGGAGGTAATGTCTCCTTTGGTAATGGAAAGAAAGGTGAGATCATTGGGGTTGGAAAGGTAGGAAAGACAGACTCTCACTCCATTGAGAATGTCTACTTGATAGATGACTTGAAATATAGCCTGATTAGTGTGTCACAACTTTGTGACAAAGGTAACCTGGTAGCATTTACCTCTACTAAATGCTTTGTGATAAATCTTACCACTAACAATATTGTTTTGCAGGGAAAGAGAGTTAACAATATTTACATTGTAGATTTGTCCACTCTCTCAGAAAATGAAATCACTTGCCTAAGTGTGTTGGTTAATGATCCCCTCCTATGGCACAAAAGACTTGATCATGCCAGTCTGAATCAGCTAAATAAATTAGTCTCTAAGGACTTGGTGATAGGTTTACCCAACATCAAGTTCAAGGAAGACAAAGTTTGTGAGGCATGTGCAAGGGGGAAGCAGGTAAGATCATCATTCAAGAGCAAGAAAATGGTACGCACAACCAAGTCCTTGGAACTGGTCCATATGGATCTCTGTGGTCCAATGAGAACCATGAGCAGAGGTGGAAAGAAATATGTAATGGTGCTTGTTGATGACTATTCTAGATTTACCTGGGTTCTATTTCTAACATCCAAAGATGAAGCATTTGACATATTTACTGCATTTGTTAGAAAAACTCAAAAACAATTAGGAAATCAACTTGCATCCATTAGGTCTGATCATGGAACTGAATTTGAAAACTCCAAGTTTGCTGAATTCTGTGATGAAAATGGTATAGATCATAATTTCTTTGCCCCTAGGACTCCTCAACAAAATGGAGTAGTTGAAAGAAAGAATAGGACTCTTGAGGACATGGCTAGGACCATGCTGCTTTCTAGCAAACTGCCTCACAGCTTCTGGGCAGAGGCTGTAAACACTGCATGCTACATAATCAATAGATGCATGACTAGACCTCTTGTAGAGAAGACTCCCTATGAGTTACTTAAAGGGAGAAAACCAAACATATCCCATCTTAGGGCATTTGGTTGTAAGTGCTATGTGCACAATAATGGAAAAGACTCCCTAGGTATGTTTAATCCCAGAAGTGATGAGGGAGTATTCTTGGGATATTCTTCACATAGCAAAGCATATAAAGTGTTTAATAAAAGAACTTTGTGTGTAGAAGAAAGTGTACATGTAGTATTTGATGAAACTAACATTCTTTCTGAGAGGCAGGAACATGAAGATGAAGCCATTGGATTGGTAAAGGACTTGACTGAAGCCTCAGCACAAGTCAAAATGGCACCAACTGAAGGAACAGGTGATGGAACAGGTTCTTCCATATAGGGCAACCTGACAGGGGAAACTAATCAAAGAGTAATTGAAATAAATCCCTTAAAGGAACCTGTTCATGACCTTGTTCCTCAGCAACAGAACATAGAAGAAACATCTAGTAGAAACCAATTGGTTGTGAAACCTCACAAGTATCAAAGTTCTCATCCCATCGAGAACATTATCATTGATCCAACATCTGGAGTCAAAACTAGATCACAATTAAAGAATCTGTTTGCTTTTGATGCATTTTTATCTCTTATTGAACCTAAAAATGTTGTTAAGGCTTTGCAGGATGCAGATTGGATTAATGCATGCAAGATGAACTCAATCAATTTGAAAGAAGTCAAGTTTGGCATCTAGTTCCAAGGCCCAAAGACAGATCAGTTATTGGTACAAAATGGGTCTTTAGGAACAAACTGATGAAGATGGAACTGTTACAAGAAATAAGGCAAGATTGGTGGTCCAAGGTTACAGCCAGGAGGAGGGCATAGACTATGATGAGACTTTTGCACCAGTTGCAAGACTAGAAGCAATCAGACTCCTCATAGCCTTTGCAGCACACATGGAATTCACTCTTCATCAAATGGATGTCAAAAGTGCCTTCCTAAATGGCTACCTATAAGAAGAAGTGTTTGTGAAACAACCTCCAGGGTTTGAAAGCAAGGAATGTCCTGAGCATGTGTACAAGTTAGACAAGGCTCTCTATGGACTCAAGCAGGCCCCAAGAGCATGGTATGAAAGATTGTCAAAATTCCTGCTGGAGCATGGGTACAAAAGAGGTAAAATTGATAGTACCTTATTCTTAAGGGAAAAAGGTAAGGATCTCCTTGTTGTACAAATATATGTTGATGACATAATATTTGGGGCCACCACTGATAAGCTGAGTAAGGACTTTGCAAAATTAATGGGGAGTGAGTTTGAAATGAGCATGATGGGTGAGCTTAATTTGTTCTTAGGCTTACAGATCAAACAAAGTCCAAATGGAACCATGATCCACCAGCAGAAGTATGCAAAGGAGCTAATCAAAAAGTTTAAAATGGAAGAATCTAAAGAAATAGACACACCCATTGCAACTGCTACTAAATTAGATATTGATGAACCTGGTTCATCAGTTGATCAAAAGTTGTATAGGGGTATGATTGGTTCACTTCTGTATCTTACTGCTAGCAGACCTGACATTGTTTTCAGTGTAGGGCTTTGTGCTCACTTTCAGGCAAATCCTAAAGAGTCTCACCTGACTGCTGTCAAAAGGATACTAAGATACTTGAAAGGAACCACTGATATGTGTCTTTGGTATCCCGAAGGTAGCAATTTTAATCTAGTAGGATATGCTGATGCTGATTATGCAGGGTTTTCTGGTGGATAGGAAGAGCACCTCAGGTATGGCACACTTTCTTGGTTCATGTCTTGTGTCATGGGCTACCAAAAAGCAAAACTCAGTGGCCTTATCTACTGCTGAAGCTGAGTATGTTGCTGCTGCCTCTTGTTGTGCTCAATTGCTATGGATCAAACAACAGCTGGTAGATTTTGGTATTGAAGTTGGTTGTATTCCAGTATTCTGTGACAACACTAGTGCTATAAGTATGACAAAGAACCCTGCTCATCATAAAAGGACTAAGTACATAGATGTTAGACACCACTTCTTAAGAGATAACTATGAAAAAGGACTGATCTCCATAGAATTCTGTGCTACTGATAAACAAATTGCTGACATTTTCACTAAAGCAATGAGTAGAGAAAACTTTGAGAGGAACAGGTTGTAATTAGGGATGATTAAGATCACCTAATAGGTCCAGTTCAGAATGCACAATGAAAAAAAAATTGGTTAGGAGTTCTAACTGTGTGTAAATATCTAGACCAATTCTTGCTCAGTTTTATACTTTAATTAGTATACTCCTGTGACATGCATATATATGACTCACTGATCTCTTATAAAGTTTTTCTATTATGGCATTTGAGGCATGTTCAAGAGAATTCTATATGAAGAACCTGGTTCATCAGTATGTGGTCATATGAAAGCTCAGGTATGTTTTCTATACTCTGTACAATTAGAAAGATTAATTATCCAACCATGAGCAGAAGTCCTACATTCGTCAAATTCCCAGAAATTCTATCCGTTGAGCATTGAACCAGTTTCGTTCTCCTGGAACTCTAAAATCGGGATTTTTGCCTAAAATCTAGCGATGCCTAATAATTACTAAGAGACTGGAATTACACCTTGATTAGACCTCTAATTGACCCCTGAAAAGGCTGCCATTACTGCATTTATGACAAATTGCCTTTAAATACACACCACACCTCTTCTTCATAATCCCATAACCGTCAAAAATTTATATCTCCAGTTCTAATTGATTTTTCTCTCCAGAAATCCCAAATTGCCTTTCTTCTCAAAAATTCCTGAAACTCTTCAATAAACGAATAACCATGTCCAACCCCCAAGATAATCCTGGCACTCCCCCACCAGCATCCCCCTCTAATACATCCTCATCTATTCCTCCTAGTGAATCCCCAAAACCTAAGTTTCGTAGGCAGAAAATGTTGGCTAGAAAAATTGTAGCATCTGGAGCCCTGAGGAAAGTTCTAAATGAGAAATTGAAGGCTAGCCAGATGAAGGAAAGCCCTGCTCACGAATCTGACTCCAGCTCTATGTCTGAAGCTTTTATTTCTGCCAGCGAAGGTGAAGAACATGGGTCTTCTGACACAGAGAAAATTCAAAAAACTCATGGTGAGGTAAGTTCTTGTGTTGTATTTTCTTCTGTGGTTGAAAACACAGACAAAAGGTTAATTCTAGTTGGTCCTATTAAAGATGTAAAGGTGGCTGAATCAAGTAGGAGTGAAGGTAAAAAGAAAGGAAAAGATAGAGAGGGAGCAAGTGGTGATGAGAGGGGAAATGGGAAGGAAAAGGTTCTTGCTATCTGTGGAGGTGTTGAAGAAAGTGGCTTCAAGTCAGTGGGAAGTGGTTCTGGGAGGCGGCTGAAGGGCTTGTTCATCTAAGCAAGCAACAAGAAGAACCTATTTCATCAGCTTAGGAAACCCCGGCTGACCTTCTGAAAAGGGTTGGGGCAAGCTATGATCCAAAGACGCGCAAAGCTTCTTCACAAAAGGCTCCAACTGCTTCCAAGCCAACCAAGAAAAGCAAAACTTCATCCCCAAAACCTACTGTCCCTTCAGTGCCTAAGGGAAGAGCTACTAGAAGCAAGGTCAAACAAAGTGAAGCAGAGTTACAGAAAGCTCTGGAAGAAAGCAGGAAGAAGAAGAAAGAGAAGGGAAAAGCAAAAGTTGTAGAAAGCTCTGAGGTAGCAGAAGAAGAAGAGGAGATGGAACTGGTCCATCAAGAAAGGGGAACAACTGAAGAGGTTCCTACACCCAAACCTAAGAAGTCCAAGACTTCTTCAAAGAAGTCTTCCTCTGTACCTGTACCTGCTGAACCCTCTTTAGCCAAAAGAACAAGATCTGCAGTGAAAGGTAAGAAGGTGAAAATTACTGAGTAAGATGAAGAATGGAGTGGTGAAGAAGAAGAGGAGGAATCTGAGAAAGAACAAGACAGGTTTGCCATCTTTGGCAGAAGAAATTTTTTGAAATGAAGACTGCTGAGAGACCTGGATGAACCAGGAATGAGGAGATTGGTGGATGCTCTAGTTGCACAAGGGTGGAAGGATATGGTCCTTGAAATGGATGGGAGACTGGCCAGGAAAGAACTGATTGAGTTTATGGCAAATGCCACTATGAAGAATGGGGTAGTCACCATCCTGGTGAAAGGAGTAAAACTGGAGTTTGATGCACTCAAACTAGGTGAAATTCTGAACATACCTAGTGAAGGGTATGATGATTATACAAGGCAAAGGTGGCCATGTCTGGATTCTCTCCGTACTGCTCTCCAAATCACTAGGAATTTTTGTGATGCTAAAGCTGCTGAAGATGTGTGTAAAATACAAATAAGAGTTATGGCATTCAATCTCATATTGCAAGAAATCCAAGAATTTCTGAGGGAATCAATGTTGGACTTATTGGATCCTTAGCAATTCATGCGAGGATTGGTCATTGGGGATATCTAGAAAGCCCTTTTTATGAAATTTCTGAGAGGTCAACCGGGGTACGGATGCTTTATTTATCACCAGGTAGAGATGAATACTATATGGTAGCGGCAGGAAATTCTTTAGCCTTAAATCGGGATATTCCTGAAGCCAGGTTCGTGCAGAAAAATGAGATGAGGCCTGAGCAGAAGGTCTTGTTTGAGTTTGTCAACAAGTGTCTATTGCCCAAACAGGAGAGAAGGCACACTGCCAACTACATGGACCTGGTTCTTATGGAGTGCCTTGTGAGAGGAATGCAGATCAATTGGCCTGCTTTTATTGTCAAATTACTGGATAGGGTGATCAATGGCTCCAAGGCTCATGCCACTCCATATGGGTTCATATTGACTACTGTGCTGGAAAGGCTGAATGTGCCTTTGAAGAAATGGGAGATGGCATCAAGCAAGGAACATTTTGGCATCAAGACTCTTCTAGCTTGTGACTATCCAGTAAATGCCACCCCAGTTGAACCTGGTTCATCTCTAAAGACACCCATCAACAGCAAAGTTAGGGCCTTGGTTCAGGAGTGTGGAACTAAGGATGATGAAATTGCTAGGCTCAAGGCACGCGTGGCTGAATTGGAGAATGAGAGAGATGGCCTTAGAACTGAGCTAGCAAAAAAAAGGAGAAGAGTGATGGAATGCTTCAAAATATGCTAAACCTTCTCCAATCTCAACCCTCTAGTTTTTCCAAGCCCTAGGCCTTCCAGCACTTGTCTTTAGATCCAGTCTAGTACCCCCCAGTGAACCCAGTGACCCGATTTAGGGATATTTCAGTTTTTGCTCATGTTTTGTCATGCCTATAGGACTCAACTCCGATTCAGTTTTAATAAGTCTTTCTGTATGTTGCTGCAAATCGACTAAAATCAGTAATATGCCTAGATATCATGCCTATAGGGATCTATACTCGCAATTCTGTCTGGTAATTTAATTCAGCCTAATAAATCAATTTCATTACACCTAGTTCATTTCTAAAGCTGGTCTTACTAAGCGTTAACAATTTCTGAAACAAGTTCTTTCAAAATTGCATCGATCCCATTAGATACCATGCATATAGGTATTAAAGGAGTCTATCTCAAAAACCTGCTGTTTCTGCATTAATATAGACACAGTATACTGCATATAGGCAAGCCTTAGGGCATTTTCAAAACTTCATTCCCCTGAAGCTCTTTCTCCGTCGATTAATGTTTCTGATTCTAATAACTTTTAAAAGAGTCCTTAGGCAACTGCTAGGGCATAACTTCTGAACCTAAAAGGGTTTGTTGGTTTCTGCATGGTCACCTAGAGATCCTGCTTTAGGACTTTGATTGATAAAGACCTTAACTGTGTTTGAATCGTGCTACTTGTATGTTTACTTGAGGAGGAAATTTTGAGCCTCTTATCTGCTTCCATTATGTGTAAAGTCCTACATGTTTTGACTGTCGCCTTAGAATTTTGCCCTTTTAAAACCTTAGGGATACGTCTAGAACCACCTATAGGTAGAGGTCCTAACTCCCTCTAGGACCATTAAGAAGGGACGGGTAGCAGCACGCAATAGAGATCGCTGACCAACACTCGCTTTGCATGACCACTGAGGGGATGGGAAGGGTAGATATGGATATGATGACTACGCGCTAATGTCACGTGTAGCCCCTCATTGAGGAGTGTTTACCGGACATTGTGTGGGGTGATCCTATAGGATAACCAACCTAGGACCTCCCTCTCCCCAAATCCGCTTTGCTTGAAACTCTATTTTCTTTTTTCTTTTTCTACAACCTGTTTAAATTCCTATTTTATACAATGCCCAACATGCTCTACTTGCAATTATTTGCTTTAAATGTTTATTTATGGACTAATGTGTGAATATAAGTTCGGCCGGGACCCACAATTGTGGACCAAGAGGGGTGCCTAACACCTTTCCCTCGAGGTTATTTCGAGCCCTTACCCTAATCTCTGGTAATGTAAACCAACCCAAGAGTTAATCGCTCTAGGTGCCCTAACGCACCATAATCCGTTAGGTGGCGACTCTTCAAATACCCAATTTCCATAAAAGGAAATGAGTCATTACACCCCGTGAATATCGAAACCCGGACTTCTCCCCGCGCGAGAGGGGGGAAAAAGGGGGGCGTGACAATTGCTATTTAGCCGCCTGCTTACCTTCAGTGCTCAATTTCTCCGAGGTCAAAGGCTCTGGTATCGGCACCACTTCCTCGATTGCAAACATTTTTTTTGCAGCATGTTGCTCTCCGTAGCCCGTTTTCACTCCTTCCTCTATTGGGAACTTCATCATCTAGTGAAGAGTTGAAGGCACTGCCCTCATGTTGTGTATCCATGGTCTCCCGAGGAGTGTGTTATATCTCATGTCACCTTCGATGACATGGAATTTGGTGTCCTGTATGGTCCCGACTACGTTTACTAGCAAGATAATTTCTCCCTTTGTTGTTTCGCTTGCCATGTTGAAGCCATTTAGGACCCGAGATGCAGGTACAATCTGATCTTGTAGGCTGAGTTGTCATACGACCCTCGATCTGATTATGTTCGCTAAGCTACCTGGATCCACCAAAACACATTTAATTTAAATTTTATTTAAAGGGATAGAGATTATCAGGGCGTCGTTGTGAGGATGAGATATGCCTTCTGCTTCCTCATCACAGAATGATAAGACGTCCTTGGGTACATAGCTCCGAGTCTGTTTTTCCCTTGTAATTGACACCTTGGAGCGTTTGAATACAGGTCGTTGCGGGACATCGACTCCGCCAATGATCATGTGGATTACATGCTGTGGTTCTTCTTGCTCATTTTTCCTCGCATCCCTCTCCCTGAAGTGATTCTTAGCCCGATCACTTAGGAATTCTCGAAGGTGGCCCTCGTTGAACAACCGATCCACTTCTTCCCTTAGCTGCCTGCAATCTTCTATACTATGACCATGTGTGCCATGATACTTGCACATCAAGTTCGGATTCCTTTGGGAAGGATCGGTTTGTATAGGCCTGGGCCACTTGGTGTCTTTGATTCTTCCAATGGCTGACACAATCCCAGATGCGTCTACGCTGAAGTTGTACTCTGATAATCGAGGTGCCTCTGCGGGATCGGCGTGCTTATCGAATCCACTTTTACTCATGAGTCCCCGAGAACTTTGACCTCAATCGTTTTTGATATCGTTCCGAGGAGTATTCCGACCTGAACCGTTGTTCCTTCGATCGACATATGGTTGATACCGTTCCCTGTTCGATCTTGATTCCCTGTTCGTATCCTCGGGGGCTTGGCCGCGAACCTGTTAGGATGAACTCAACCCGAGGGGGCTCCCAACTGGTCGTCCTTGACCCTGATTTTTTATTGATATCGGTTGTGCACATCTGACCACGTCACAACTGGATACTCGATCAAGTTCTGCTTAATTATCGAGAGGCAATCGAGCTCCGTTCGTTCAAACCCTGCATAAAGGCCTGTACTGCCCAGTCATCGGAGACCGGTGGTAATTCAATTTTGTCCATCTGAAACCTGGACACGAACTCCCTCAACATCTTGTCATCCCTTTGTTTTATCTTGAAGGCGTCTGATTTCCTCGTGGCCACCTTTATGGCCCCGGCATGTGTTTTCACGAAGGCGTACACTAACATAGCAAATGAGTCAATAGAGTTAGGAGGTAAGTTGTGATACCAAATCATGGCTCCTTTCGACAATGTTTCTCCGAACTTTTTCAACAAGACTGATTCAATCTCGGCGTCATTCAAATCATTTCCTTTGATCCCGCAAGTGTATGAAGTAATATGCTCATTAAGGTCGGTTGTCCCGTTATATTTAGGTATATCGGGCATGCGAAACTTTTTAGGAATAGGTATCGGAGCCGCACTTTGGGGGAACAGTTTTTTTATGAACTTTTTGGCATCTTATCCTTTCAAAACTGGAGGTGCCCCGGTATCTGGTCTACACGGGAGTTATAAGTCTTCACCATCTTATCACTATCTTCAATTTTCTTTTCTTCGGACTCGATCCTCTTAGTGAGCTCTTCGAGCATTTTCATAATGGTGGGGTCAGTCCCTGAGTCGTTTCCATTTGACCTTTCTGGCGTTGGCTCAGCACGTCGATTGTTTTCATGTTTAACTACACTCGGAGTCTTATTTTGACTTTGAAGTTGAGCAATGGCGATCTGTTGAGCTTGCAGCATCTCGAATATCACTTAGGGGCTGATTCCCCCATCACCCACTCCTTGTGTTCCTTGGCCACCAGGTAGGGCTTCCCTGCATACACTCCCTCCGGGGTTTGTGCCTATATCCGTGTTTAGAGCAATATGTGAACTAACATCAACTGGTTCCATGTTTGGCACTTCTCCAGGGTTTATCGGTGGTACACCGATCCCTATATTGTTGTTTTAACCAAGACCTTTGCTGTAATGAACAGGTGCATTTTGTGAGCTAGACATGTTTCACCCTGAGAATCAAAAATTCTTGACAAGAAAAAGTGTAAAAATAATGTGTGTAATGAGAATCAGTAAAGAAACAATCGCTATTATCTTTAGCCCCACGGTGGGCGCTAAACTGTTTACCTCGAAAATACGAGTAACAATTAAATTTTATTTGTGATTTTAAAGATATGTGATTTAGTTCAATACCAATTAATAATGTAGAAATATGAAGTAAAAGTGAAAGAAATAAGTGAATCAAACCAATGTAATTCAGCAGCAACGACCTCGAGCTTAGTGACCTCGAGGTGGGTTTAGAACAATAAGAACAATTAAGCAAGGAAAGTAAAGTAAGAGCAGTAGAGCTAAAGGACAATTATGATGAACAATAGGCAAAAGGTAGAGAGTATATTCTTTGCTCAATGATTAGATGATGTTACAAATGATTGAGATCCCCTTTATATAATAGGGGAACCCTAAATAAGGTATATTTCTATTTACAGTAAGGAATATTCTTGGTACAGCTGTCTAACAGTCTAGTACGGAATCGTACGATCCTATTCCGGGATTTGCGCCATGATTTTGGGGACGTGGCAGGAATCTAGCTCATTCTGTTGTAAATCCATAACGGTACTATTTCTGATTCGAGCATACTCAGCCTTGATGCTCCTCGTACTCTATCTCATGAGCATTGCACTCTATCTTCGAGCTCGAATCTGGTCCACCGGGCTCGAACTCGACCTCGCCCGACTTGGGCCTAGAATGGACCTTCGAGCCTATAAATCGGAGGCATATGATTTTGACTGTATACAAGTCTAAACGTGTATATGTTTGTTGTGGAAGCGCTGCGGAGAGAAGGAAAAGCTCATAGGGTTCTCCTCCCTTTGTCTTGAGCAATAAATAATTCACATTATTGTTTGGACACTGTTTATTGTCTCTCTCTCTCTAACTAAAAAGAAAATCATAGTTAAGCTCAATACCATGATCTTATGTTGAGTATTATCGTCTGCTGTTACTTTCTAGTTTGTATCCGTTAGCACATTTGTGGTGCTTTGGTGAATTATATACACTAATGAACAAACACAGTTTTATCTGTTTCTTTGTCTTGAATGTCGATATTTTTGCTTTAAGCAGGTACTAGTCTTTTCTTAAGCAAATAAGGTTATCCTGAAGCTTTATGAAGGGATTTTCCCCCGTTAACCTTAATTAAGGATGTTTCCGTTTTACTCTGTATGCAGTCCATGTGCTTGATATGTGTAAATAAGGTTATCCTGGATCTTTATGTTTTTACTGTGTATGCAGTCCATAGTGCTTTGCTTGATATGTGTAAACAAGACTCTAATTTCACTCCCATAAACCAAAGATGCTCCTTTCATTTTTATATTTAGGAAAGTCGGAATGAATCTTTTTAATACCTAGACATGAATAAACTGGGATACGGAAGTGAACAACAAGCTATACAAGTAGAAAAAAGTTACATATTTCATTAAATCTAGAAATTGATGCTATCACTAAACTATTTTACTTATCTCCAATAGACCAATACAATACAACTCTACTCTCATTCAAATAAATTTGTTCACTTTTTCTTGGTCAAGGAATAAACTTAGTAGTCACCAATCGCCATAAATCGAAGGCACCATCAATTTTTACAAGAGAGTCCTACATCATATAACTATGTAAACAAGACTTTGCTTACAACTAATTGATATTGATATTTACTGCTCCTACGTCAAGACAAACAAATATGGGTTTCCTATCTATGGTTAAAATTTATCCATGCCAGGTGTTTACAACAAATCATGTTAAATATCATGAATAAGCAATAAATTAAAGTAAGAATATGGATTAATTAATTATAATTTAGTGATAAGAAGAATATGGATTAATTATTATAATTTAGTGATAAGATGTTTGCGAAGACGTATGTCATCTATTTGTTGATTTGGTATAAGCACCGAATGCCGATAAGTATTTACGCCGGTCTATTGCCAAATGCACAAAGCAGCGAGTCCCAGTCTCCATTTGGCATAAAAGTTTGTTAAAAGTTAAAAGCAAGTGGGATCAGCTCAGTGCTAACTCCTCTAGTTTTTGCTTCTGCTATAAGAACTTTGGGGAATGGTGAAAAGTGAAGGAAATTGTTAGAGCACAAGCAAGAGAGCGAAGGAAAAAAGATTGACATCCTTGCTTGCGATACTGGATATAATGGAAAGCTAGTTATGTATGAATGTGGGTCATGTTACTATGATTTTATTCATTGAAGTTATATAATTATGTTTTTTTCTTTTCTTTTGAAGGCTACATAACTATATTTTCTAAAATAAAAATTATAAAACTTTTACTAACTCACACAAAGATCACAATTGATGAAAAACACATGCAATATCTTTTTTCCGCATTTTTTATTTTTTATTTCCAATCTAAATAAACCCAATTAAAAGCAGACCAACCCTACCCGACCCAAAATTCATGTGCATAAATTGAAATATTCGACAAAAATATAAGCGATTTTAATTTATGCATACGTGTTCGCTTATGTTTCTTTATTCGTATATTTTAATTTATGTGGGGTTTTTCGTATATATACGAGAGTGAAAACTTATTTACCCCGTTTGTCTAAGTTTTTCTATTTACAGAACGGAACTAAAGTTTTTTATAAAATATTTACAGATTCGGTCAAAATCTATAATTTATCTACAACTTATTTTTTGTACAGAAATAGAGTCAAAAACTACAATTTACATATAATTTATATACAGCTTGTATACAATTATATTAGTTGTATATATTTTGCATGCCGTTTCTATACCCGACACACAAAATAAATACAATTTATTTATGTGTTCTTCTCGAGTTCAATCTGAAAATTCAACCAAAACCAACTCGAAACTTCACCAAATTTCGCTTAAAATTGAGATATAAACTCCAAGTGATATCCCCAATCAGCTGCAATAACACCCAATCCAAACAATTAATAATTTCGCAAAATTCAACATTCAAAGCCAAAGCTTCGAACATTTTTAATGGTTGTCAATGAAGTTATTTAATGAATTAACAGAGTTTGCACACTACTCTCGATGTGTGTTTTCTACTTAAATAATCCCTAAAGTATGTCCAAATATTTCAGTTCATCCTTGGTTAAAGCAAGTTACCAGGACATGTACTAAGCTACCAGATGACATTGTTTTGTTCAAAGCTAGAAATGGAGAGAGAGAGAGATTAATGAATAATTGGTTGAAGGTTAGGGATTTAATTGCCACGTTAAAAGACTACAATCAAGGGATACTCATTCAACACTAACTTGTATATAATTGGTAAATTAAATATCATATTATAATTAATTAAACCCTCTTTGTTGAGGGTAAATAAATTTTTAATATAGTATAGATAGGTAAAAATTACTTATGCATATTGATTTTGGGTCGGATCGGGTTGATCCTCTTTTAATAGGGTCAATATTTAATTTTGGTAAAAAAAAATTAAATTATATGACCATTTGTGAAATTTATAAATTTTAAGACTGGGTAAGAGTAAGGGAGATCATCCATATTTACTTCTCCATATACTAAAAAAGATGTCTATTTTTAATTGCAGTTTGAAAAAATCAAGACATAATTTATCATTTATAACTTATTTAACCTTAGCATTTTCCAATATTTTGAATTTGTAATATATCAAAGTTAGCAATAATACTTCCTCCGTCCCAAATATTTGTCGAGTTTTTCTTTTACACGCCCCTTAAAAAAAATTAAGTAGGAGGGACTCTTATTTATGTCTTAAGATATGATCTCTATTCATTGAATATTTACTCTATTTATGTCCTATCTCTCTTTTGAAGAACAATTACTATTAAGGCTAAAAGGGGAACAATATAATTTATTTTGTCTTGAACTTCTAAAATAACAAATAAATTGAGGCAACTTTTTTTAGAAATCACGACTGATAATTTGAGACGGATAAAATAATAATTAGGGGATGATACTATAAATTATCATTTATAAATTACTTCTTAAAGATTATGCCTAGTCAAACATGGACGATTAAATATGAACGTTGGGTATATATAACCAAGAAAGATGCATGTCTCACGCATGCATAAATATGATACTTATTGATTTCAATTGATTCCAATGAGTAACATATTTATGTGTTCAAACCATGTGCTTCTTTTATGTATATAGTCATCAAAGATGAATTTACTTGAGTCAACTAGCTTTCCAAAGGTATAAAGTAGTAAGAAAATTTATTTTCAAATTGACTGCCAAATGATCAAACTCCATCTTTTCTTCCTATGAGGCACTTTTAAGTCTAAGATACTACAGAATTTAAGAAATTATGTAAAATAATCACGTAGAAAAGATAGTGTAGGTAGTTCCAGAATATGTGACTATGTTTTCCACTTGAAAAGTAGTATAGGAATTGACAAGAATCTCCAGCCTTACATTCCCAACACTAAGGGTCAAGAAATAATATAGTTGGGGGGGAGGGGGGGAGGGTTTAATGATAAGCCTCTGTACCTTTGGCTTCGGTCATAAGTAGTGAAGAGAAGACATTATTGAGTAAGATTGCTAAGGAAAAGCGAGAAAGAGATTGAGAGTAATTTTTATGGTCAAAATGATTTCACTAGAAAGATAAATTAATTATTTATTTGAACGAAAGAAAGGGAGAGCTTATATATATTTATAGGTAAACTTGTTCCCCAATAATAGAAATTTCTTAGTATAAACTTGTTCACTCTTTCTTCTTTTTTTAAAAATGGAAAACCTTTTAATATTCCTTACGTGTCAATTTATGTAGACCTATAACTATTTTATGAGTCAATATTTGGTTCAATATTATAGTTTTAAGAAAATACCATTAATTCCATATCTACTTTTCTTTTAAAATGCAAAACAAACAAATAAATATTAGCGTTGATATGTATAAAGTTATTATCAGATTGTATTAATTATCAAACAAAGATTGTTATAACTAATAAAGATGCACATTTCATGCACTCATAAATATGATATTTTTTTATACATTTTTAATTTAGTAGAGGCTAATGAAAAAAGGTGATTTGGATGTGAAGTGGTGGATTAAATTTGCGTTGAAGCCATAAATTATTGATAATTTGATATTGCTAACTAAAATTATTAAGGGCACAGTAGAGCAAGATAAATTTTTATGGCTAGAAAAGATACACATCTCATGCGCGCATTCTATATGTTCATAGCACGTGCATCTTTTATGTTTCGTTACTAAAGCTTAATTTACTTTTGATAACTAACTATGCCCGAAGCGATATTTTGGAGTAATTTTCAATATCCTTGAGAATTTCTTTAACACCATGTTGAAAAGTTTTATTCGTAAATATACTTTTCTTTTTTCGTGTGTATATTATAATAATCTTATTTTCTTGATTAATCCTATTTATTATAAAATGATGATCATGAACCCTGACGAATAAGTACATTTAAAGAAAATAAGTACTAATAGATATTTTCTTTGTTACATAGGTAGATATGGACTGAACTTCACAAACAACAAAGTAGATTATAATTTCATAATACAGACTGAAACCTATTTTGGAACTAAATCAGGTCAACTTGTTGCAATCAATGGCCTTGAAAGATATGATCATTTTTATCTAAATCGTATCCGACGAGAAAGTTTGATTAGGCCATATTGCCAAAGAAAGACTGATCTTCAAGGCTAGGTACTGAAGTCTGCTACTATTTGAAATTGGAGGCATAAATATTCGCCTAGACAATAGGACATCAGCTCCAATAAAATGTAGCGTCATTAGAGGAATATCAGTGCCTTTCAGATCTTTGTAGCACAGACTTAGCCCAGATGAAGAGTTGTCAACCCACTATTCTACTTTAATGGCTTCTCTCACCAATGTGTCAAATTGATTGTAAAAGTGTAGGAAGGAAGTTATAGGTAGTTCCTGAGTCAATCACAATAGTTTTCTCTTGTAAAACAATAGAGGAATTAACAACAAGGTCAAGTTTTTGTTCACCAACCGTATGCCTAAGAGGGTCAAGAAATAGTACACAGAGGTTGGTTTAACAACAACTGGAGTGAAAATACTCCCAGGTCCCCAAGCATTGTCACCAAAGGTAAGTTAGCTAGGGATATCTAATTGTGTCCTTGGAACAAAACAGTAGGAAAATTTATGTCCAAATGTTGGACTAAGTTGCGACACTAAAGACGCATGAGAAGCGCCAAACCCTATTATGCCAGATATCATAGGGTTCACTAGTATAGATTTGGATCTGTGACCAAATCCAAAAACAATACTTGGGAAAGAAATTTCTTCTCCATTTTCATAATAGAAAGTGAAATTTTCCGTGGCTACATCACCAAATGAGTAACTACTAGCAACATAAGTCGCATAATACAATTCCTTGGCAGATATTCTGAAAGCATTTATCTGAATTACAGGATAACGGCTTAAAGGTTGAAGAGTTTACAGGATCGAAGATGGGGATATCTTGATTGTAACAATCTAGACAAGGTTGGCATTGTATCCAATTAATATGACTGCCAGTATCAACAAGTGCCAGTTGGAACTTTGGTAGAGTTCCAACATAAAAGTTTATAAAGTATGCACCCAGAAGGTTAGGTACTAACTCAGTCCGGAGTGAATTTGGAGAAGATAGAGGAGACATTAATTTTGAAAACGATGAATAAGCTGAATTGTTGTCTTAAATTATTTGTTATTTTAGAATTTCAAGACAAAATTAATTATTTTTTCCATTTTTCCCTTGTAATAATTATGTTTAATACTACCAACATCTCAATTGTGGGTGATATTATGATTGCTCAAATACCAATAAGAAAATAAAGTGAAAGGAACAACATGTAGAAATAGAAATATAACAATAACAGAATACAAGACTAAACCACTACTACTGGTATGGAAACAAATACTCTCGACTGTTTAATATCCTCTTACTTTAATTCTCAACCTCCACACTTTCCTGTCAAGGGTCATGTCCTCGGTAAGTTGAAGCAACGTCATATTATGCCTAATCACCTCTCCTCAATACTTCTTTCGCCTACCTTTACCCCTTCTCAGGCCCACCAAGGGTTAACCTCTCACACCTCTTTGCATGAACATTTGTGCTTCCTCTCTTCACACGACCATACTATCTAAGACTTGCTTCCTACATCTTGTCCTCCATCAAGACTACTCCTACCCTGAGCTGAATGTCTTTTTTCCTAATCTTATGGATCTTGGTATGTTCGCACATCTATCTCAACATGAGTGCAAGAAATGTGCATCTTTGTTAGTTATAACAATCTTTGTTTAATAATCAACACAATCTAAATCGTATCCGACGAGAATGGCACTATATTCTCCATAGATAATAGCACATCATCTTCAATAAAAATAAAGTTTCCTTGGAGGAATATCAATGCCTTCCAGATCTTTGTGATAGAGAATCAACTCGGATGATGAGTTGTCAACCCACGGTTCTTTTTCAATGGCTTCTCTCGCAAATGTTTCAAGTTGGTTATAGAACGGTGAAGGAAGAAAAGTATAAGTGGTTTCTGAGTCAATCACAATATAACCCTCTTGAAAAACATTAGAGGGATTAACAACAAGGTCCAGTTTTTATTCACCAACTGATATGCCTAAGAGGGTCAATAGCACACTTTGTAGGACTAATAACAACTGTATTGAAAATACTCATACGCCCCAAGCATTCTCACTAAAGGTAAGTTTGCTAGAGATCTAATTGTGAAAAAGGCACAAAACAGTAGAATTCTTTTCCTCTATAGATGATACAGACTGAAGTCCACGTATACGTATCAAAGTGGAATATAACAGACTGAAGAAGTGTAAAGCTAATTAAATAAATTAGACCAACTTGATGCAATCAGTGGCCTTGAAGGATACGATCATTTTATCTAAATCATATCCAACGAAAAAGTTTGATTAGGCCACTGACGAGCACAAAATACAACACTAAATTATTGCTCGCTAGTCAAAAATAGTGTAGTTAATTTATCGTCTCCTATGAGGCACCTCTAAGTCTAAGATACTACTGAATTTAATAAATTATGTAAAATAACTACGTAGGAAAGGTCGTGTAGGTAGTTCCGGAATATATGACTATGTTTTCCACTTGAAAAGTAGTATAGGATTTGACAAGAATCTCCAGCCTTACATTCCCAACACTAAGGGTCAAGAAATAATATGGATGCGGGGGGTTTAATGACAAGCCTCAGTACCTTTGGCTTCAGTCATAAGTAGCGAAGAGAAGACATCCGAGGAAGATTGCTATGGAAAAAGCTAGGAAGAGATTGAGAGTAATTCTGATGGCCAAAATAATTTCACTAGAAAGACAAATTAATTATGTATTCAAACAAAAGAAAGAGAGAGCCTACATGTATATATAGGTAAACTTGTTCCCTAATAATATAAATCTCTTAGTATAAACTTGTTCACTCTTTAGGCAAAGAAAAGGGATAACCTTTTAATACTCTTGCGTGTCAATTTATATGGACCTATTACTATTTTATGAACCAATATTTGGTTATCAATATAATATTATAGTTTTAAGAAAATACTATTAATTTCATATCTATTTTTCTTTTAAAATGCAAACTAACAAATAAATATTAGCGTTTGATATGTACAAAGTCATTCTTTTATAATATCAGATTGCGTTGATTATCAAACAAAGATTGTTATATCTAATAAAGATGCACATTTCATGCACTCATAAATAGGATATTTTTATGCGTTTTCAATTTAGTAGAGCCTAATGAAAAAAAGGAGATTTGGATGTGAAGTGATGGATTAAATTTGTGTTGAAGCCATAAAGTATTGATATTGCTAACAAAAAATTTTAGAGCACGGTAGAGCAAGAAAAAAATTTTATGGCTAGACAAGATGCACATCTCATGCACGCATTATATATGTTCATAGCACGTGCATCTTTTATGTTTCGTTACTAAAGCTTAATTTACTTTGGATAACTAACTATGCCTGAAGCGATATTTTGGAGCAATTTTCAATCCTTAAGAATTTCATTAACACCATGTTGAAAAGTTGTATTCGTAAATATATTTTTGTTTTTCGTGTGTATATTATAATAATTTTATTTTCTTGATTGATCCTGTTTATTATAAAATGATGATCATGAACCCTAATGAATAAGTACAATTAATGAGAATATAAATAAGTACTAATAGATATTTTCTTTGTTACTTAGGTTGATATGGACTGAACTTCACAAATAACAAAGTAGATTATAATTTCATAATAAGGACTGAAACCTATTTTGGAACTAAATCAGGTCAACTTGTTGCAATCAATGGCCTTGAAAGACATGATCATTTTTATCTAAATCGTATCAGATGAAAAAGTTTGATTGGACCATATTGCCAAAGAAAGACTGATCTTCCGTTCGTTCAAAGGCTAGGCATTGAAGTCTGCTACTATTTAGAATTGGAGGCATTATATTCTCCCTAGAAAATAGGACATCAGCTCCAATAAAATGAAGCTTCATTAGAGAAATATCAGTGCCTTTCAGATCTTTGTAGCAGAGACTTAACCCAGATGATGAGTTGTCAATCCACGTTCTACTTTAATGGCTTCTCTCACCAATGTGTCGAATTGATTGTAAAACGGTGTAGGAAGGAAAGTATAAGTAGTTCCTGAGTCAATCACAATATTTTCCTCTTGAAAAACAGTAGAGGAATTAACAACAAGGTCAAGTATTTATTCACAAACCGTTATGCCTAACAGGGTCAAGAAATAGTACAAAAAGGTATGTTTAACAACAACTGGAGTGAAAATACTCCCCGGTCCCCAAGCATTATCACCAAAGGTAAGTTTGCTAGGGATATCTAATTGTGTCCTTAGCACAAAACTGTAGGAAATTTTTTGTCCAAATGTTGGACTAAGTTGCGACATAAAGATGCATGAGAAGCGCCAAGCCCAATTACACCATACATCATAGGGTTCACTGGTATAGATTTGGATCTGTGATCACATCAAAAATTAATACTTGGAAAAGAAATTACTTCTCCATTTTCATAACAGAAAGTGAAGGTTTCCGTGGCAACATCACCAAATGAGTAACTACTAGCAATGTAAGTCGCAGAATTCAATTCCTTGGAAGCTATTCTGAAAGCATTTATCTAAGTTACAGGATAGCGACTTAAAGGTTGAAGAGTTTACGGGATCAAAGATGGGGATATCTTGCTTGTAACAATCTAGAAAAGGTTGGCATTGTATCCAATTAATACGACTGCCAGTGTCAACAAGTGCCAGTTGGAACTTTGGAGGAGTTCCAATAGAAACGTTTATAAAGTATGCACCCAAAGGGTCAGGTACTAACTCGGTCCGAAGTGAATTTGGAGAAGATAGAGGAGACAGTAATATTGAAAATGGTGGATAAGCTGAATATTTCTCTCAAATTATTTGTTATTTTAGAATTTTAAGATAAAATTAGTTATTTTTTTCAATTTTTACCCTTGTAGTAATTATTGTTGAAGACTGCAAACACCTTAATTATGGTTGATATTATGATTGCTAAAATACCAATAAGATAATAAGAAAATAAAGCGAAAGAAACAACATGTAGTAATAGAAATATAAGAATAAAAGAATACAAGACTAAAACCACTACTACTGGTATTGGAAACAAATACTCTCGGCTATTTACTAGCCTTTTACCTTAATTCTCAACCTCCACACCTTCCTGTCAAGGGTCATATCCTCAGTAAGCTGAAGCAACGCCATATCCTGCCTAATCACCTCTCCCCAATACTTCTTTCGCCTACCTTTACCCCTTCTCAGACCCACCAAGGGTCAACCTCTCACACCTCTTCGTAGGAACATTTGTGTTTCTTCACTTCATATGACCATACCATCTAAGTATCGCTTCTCATATCTTGTCCTCCACCGAGACTACTCCTACCCTGGGTTGAATGTCTTTATTCCTAATCTTATCGATCCTGGTATGCCCGCACATCTATCTCAACATAAGTGCAGGAAATGTGCATCTTTGTTAGTTATAACAATCTTTGTTTAAAATCAACACAATCTAAATCGTATCCGACGAGAATGGCATTATATTCTCCATTGATAATAGCACGCCATCTTCACTAAAAATAAAGCTTCATTGGAGGAATATCAATGCCTTTCTAATCTTTGTGGCATAGACTCAACTCAGATGATGAGTTGTCAACCCACGGTTATTTTTCAATGGCTTCTCTCGCTAATGTTTCAAGTTGGTTATAGAACGGTGAAGGAAGGAAAGTATAAGTAGTTTCTGAGTCAATCACAATATTACCCTCTTGGAAAACAGTAGAGGGATTTACAACAAGATCCAGTTTTTGTTCACCAAGCGCTATGACTAAGAGGGTCGAGAAATAGTATACAAAGGTAGGTTTAACAACAAGTGGAGTGAAAACACTCCCCGGTCCCCAAGCATTGTCACCAAAGGTAAGTTTGCTAGGGATATCTAACTGTGCCCTTGGCACAAAATAGTAGGAAATTTTTTGCCCAAATATTGGACTAAGTTGCGACTCTAAAGACGCATGAGAAGCGTCGAGCCCTATTACGGCAGACATCATTGGGTTCACTGGTATAGATTTGGATCTGTGACCACATCCAAAAACAATACTTGGGAAAGAAATTTCTTCTCCATTTTTATAATAGAAAGTGAATGTTTCCATGGCTACATCACCAAATGAATAACTAAATGTAAGTCGCAGAATACAGTTCCTTGGCAGCTATTCTGAAAGCATTTATCTGAATTACAGGATAGCGGCTTAAAGGTTGAAGAGTTTACGGGATCGAATATGGGGATATCTTGCTTGTAACAATCTAGAAAAGGTTGGCGTTGTATCTATTAATGTGACTGCCAGTGTCAACAAGTGCCAGTTGGAACTTTGGCGGAGTTCCAACACAAAAGTTTATAAAGTATGCAGCTAGAGGGTTAGGTACTAACTCAGTCCGAAGTGAATTTGGAGAAGATAGAGGAGACAGTAATATTTAAAATGGTGGGTAAGCTGAATAGTTGTCTCAAATTATTTGTTATTTCGGAATTTCAAGAAAAAATTAGATTTTTTTTCCATTTTACCCTTGTAGTAATTGCTGGTGATGACTACAAACACCTCAATTATGGGTGATATTATGATTGCTCAAATGCCAATAAGATAATAAGAAAATAAAGTGAAAGAAACAACATGTAGTAATAGGAATATAACAATAACAGAATACCAGACTAAACCACTACTACTGGTTTTGGAAGCAAATACTCTCGACTATTTACTAGCATTTTACCTTATTTCTCAACCTCCACACCTTCCTGTCAAGGGTCATGTCCTCGGTAAGCTGAAGCAACGCCATATCCTACCTAATCGCCACTCTCCAATACTTCTTTCGCCTACCTTTAGCCCTTCTGAGACCCACCAAGGGTCAACCTCTCACACCTCTTTGTAGGAACATTTGTGTTTCTTCACTTCATATGACCATACCATCTATGTATCGATCTCATATCTTGTCCTCCACCGAGACTACTCCTACCCTGGGCTGAATATCTTTATTCCTAATCTTATCGATCCTGGTATGCCCGTACATCTGTCTCAACATAAGTGCAGGAAATGTGCATCTTTGTTAGTTATAACAATCTTTGTTTATAATCAACACAATCTAAATCGTATCCGACGAGAATGACATTATATTCTCCATTGATAATAGCACGTCATCTTCAATATAAATAAAGCTTCATTGGAGGAATATCAATGCCTTTCAAATCTTTGTGGCATATACTCAACTCAAATAATGAGTTGTCAACCCACGGTTATTTTTCAATGGTTTCTCTCGCTAATGTTTCAAGTTGGTTAGAGAACGGTGAACGAAGGAAAGTATAAGTAGTTTCTGAGTCAATCACAATATTACCCTCTTGGAAAACAGTAGAGGGATTAACAACAAGATCCAGTTTTTGTTCACCTACCGGTATGCCTAAGAAGGTCAAGAATAGTACACAAAGGTAGGTTTAACAACAAGTGGAGTGAAAACACTCCCTGGTCCCCAAGCATTGTCACCAAAGGTAAGTTTGCTAGGGATATCTAATTGTGCCCATGGCACAAAACAGTAGGAAATTTTTTGTCCAAATGTTCGACTAAGTTGCGACACTAAAGGCGCATGAGAAACGCCGAGCCCTATTACGGCAGACATCATTGGGTTCACTGGTATAGATTTGGATCTATGACCATATCCAAAAATAATACTTGGGAAAGAAATTTCTTCTCCATTTTCATAATAGAAAGTGAAAGTTTCCGTGGCTACATCACCAAATGAATAACTACTAGCAACGTAAGTCGCAGAATATAGTTCCTTGGCAGCTATTCTGAAAGCATTTATCTGAATTACAGGATAGCGGCTTAAAGGTTGAAGAGTTTACGGGATCGAAGATGGGGATATCTTGCGTGTAACAATCTAGAAAAGGTTGGCATTGTATCCAATTAATATGACTGCCAGTGTCAACAAGTGCCAGTTGGAACTTTGGAGGAGTTCCAACAAAAAAGTTTATAAAGTATGCAGCTAGAGGGTCAGGTACTAACTCAGTCCGAAGTGAATTTGGAGAAGATAGAGGAGAAGTAATATTGAAAACAGTGGATAAGCTGAATAGTTGTCTCAAATGATTTGTTATTTTGGAATTTCAAGATAAAATTGGTTATTTTATTCCATATTACCCTTATAGTAATTGTTGTTGATGACTACAAAAACCTCAATTATGGGTCATATTATGATTTCTCAAATACCAATGAGATATTAAGAAAATGAAGCAAAAGAAACAACATGTAGTAATAGAAATATAACAATAACATAATACCAGACTAAACCACTACTACTGGTATTGGAAACAAAGACTCTCGACTATTTACTAGCCTTTTACCTTAATTCTCAACTTCCACACCTTCCTATCAAGGGTCATGTCCACGGTAAGCTGAAGCAACGCCATATCCTACCTAATCACCTCTCTCCAATACTTCTTTCGCCTACTTTTGCCCCTTCTCAGACCCACCAAGGGTCAACCTCTCACACCTCTTCGTAGGAACATTTGTGTTTCTTCACTTCATATAACCATACCATCTAAGTATCTTTTCTCATATCTTGTCCTCCACCGAGACTACTCCTACCCTGGGCTGAGTGTCTTTATTCCTAATCTTATCGATCCTAGTATGCCCACACATCTATCTCAACATAAGTGTAGGAAATGTGCATCTTTGTTAGTTATAACAATCTTTGTTAATAATCAACACAATTTAAATCGTATCCGACGAGAATGGCATTATATTCCCCATTGATAATAGCACGTCATCTTCAATAAAAAGAATGCTTTATTGGAGGAATATCAATGCCTTTCAGATCTTTGTGGCATATACTCAAATCAGATGATGAGTTGTCAACCCAGAGTTAATTTTCAATGGCTTCTCTCGCTAATGTTTCAAGTTGGTTACAGAACGGTGAAGGAAGGAAAATATAAGTAGTTTCTGAGTCAATCACAATATTACCCTCTTGGAAAACAGTAGAGGGATTAACAACAAGATCCAGTTTTTGTTCACCAACCGGTATGCCTAAGAGGGTCAAGAAATAGTACAAAAAGGTAGGTTTAACAACAAGTGGAGTGAAAACACTCCCCGGTCCCCAAGCATTGTCACCAAAGGTAAGTTTGCTAGGGATATCTAATTGTGCCCTTGGCACAAAACAGTAGAAAATTTTTTGTCCAAATGTTGGACTAAGTTTTGACACTAAAGACGCATGAGAAGCGCCGAGCCCTATTATGGCAGACATCATTGGGTTCACAGGTATAGATTTGGATCTGTGACCACATCCAAAAACAATACTTGGGAAAGAAAGTTCTTCTCCATTTTCATAATAGAAAGTGAAAGTTTCCGTGGCTACATCACCAAATGAATAACTACAAGCAACGTAAGTCGCAGAATACAGTTCCTTGGCAGCTATTCTGAAAGCATTTATCTGAATTACAGGATAGCGGCTTAAAGGTTGAAGAGTTTACGAGATAGAATATGGGGATATCTTGCTTGTAACAATCTAGAAAAGGTTGGCATTGTATCAAATTAATGTGACTGCCAGTGTCAACAAGTGTTGACACAAGTGCCAGTTGGAACTTTGGAGGAGTTCCAACAGAAAAGTTTATAAAGTATGCAGCTAGAGGGTCAGCTACTAACTCAGTCCGAAGTGAATTAGGAGAAGATAAAGGAGAAGTAATATTGTAGACGGTGGATAAGCTGAATAGTTGTGTCAAATTATATGTTATTTCGGAATTTCAAGAAAAAATTAGTTATTTTTTTCTATTTTACCCTTGTAGTAATTATTGTTGATGACTACAAACACCTCATTTATGGGTGATATTATGATTTCGCAAATACTAATAAGATAATAAGAAAATGAAGCGAAAGAAACAACATGTAGTAATAGAAATATAACAATAATAGGATACCAAACTAAACCACTACTACTGGTATTGGAGGCAAATACTCTCAACTATTTACTAGCCTTTTACCTTAATTCTCAACCTCCACACCTTCCTGTCAGGGGTCATGTCCTCGGTAAGCTGAAGCAACGCCATATCCTACCTAATCACCTCTCTCCAATACTTCTTTCACCTACCTTTACCCCTTCTCAAACCCACCAAGCGTCAACCTCTCACACCTCTTCGTAGGAACATTTGTGTTTCTTCACTTCATATGACCATACCATCTAAGTATCGCTTCTCATATCTTGTCCTCCACCGAAACTACTCCTACCCTGGGCTAAATGTCTTTATTCCTAATCTTATCGATCCTGGTATGCCCGCACATCTATCTCAACATAAGTGTAGGAAATGTGCATCTTGTTAGTTATAACAATCTTTGTTTATAATCAACACAATCTAAATCGTATCGGACGAGAATGGCATTATATTCTCCATTGATAATAGCACGTCATCTTCAATAAAAAGAAAGCTTCATTGGAGGAATATCAATGCCTTTCAGATCTTCGTGGCATATACTCAACTCAGATACTGAGTTGTCAACCCACGATTATTTTTCAGTTGCTTCTCTCGCTAATGTTTCAAGTTGGTTAGAGAATGGTGAAGGAAGGAAAGTATAAGTAGTTTCTGAGTCAATCACAATATTACCCTCTTGGAAAACAGTAGAGGGATTAACAACATGATCCAGTTTTTGTTCACCAACCGCTATGCCTAAGAGGGTCAAGAAATAGTACACAAAGGTAGGTTTAACAGCAAGTGGAGTTAAAACACTCCCCGATTCCCAAGCATTGTCACCAAAGGTAAGTTTGCTAGGGATATCTAATTATGCCCTTGGCACAAAACAGTAGGAAATTTTTTGTCCAAATATTGGACTAAGTTGCGACACTAAAGAAGCATGAGAAGCGCCGAGCCCTATTACGGCAGACATCATTGGGTTAACTGGTATAGATTTGGATCTGTGACCACATCTAAAAAAAATACTTGGGAAAGAAATTTCTTCTCTATTTTCATAATAGAAAGTGAAAGTTTCCGTCGCTACATCACCAAATGAATAACTACTAGCAACGTAAGTCGCAGAATACAGTTCCTTGGCAGCTATTCTGAAAGCATTTATCTGAATTACAGGATAGCGGCTTAAAGGTTGAAGAGTTTAGGGGATCGAAGATGGGGATATCTTGCTTGTAACAATCTAGAAAAGGTTGGCATTGTATCCAACTAATATGACTGCCAGTGTCAACAAGTGCCAGTCTGAACTTTGGAGGAGTTCCAATAGAAATGTTTATAGAGTATATACCCAGAGAGTTAGGTACTAACTCAGTCCGAAGTGTATATGGAGATGATAGAAGAGAAGTAATATTGAAAACAGTGGATAAGCTGAATAGTTTCTCAAATTATTTGTTATTTTAGAATTTCAAGACAAAATTAGTTATTTTTTTTCATTTTACCCTTGTAGTAATTTTTGTTGATGTCATGACCCGGATTTCCCACCGTCGGGATCGTCATGGCGCCTGACCTTACAATTGCTAGGCAAGACAACATATAAAAATTAAATACACTACCTCTTTAAGAAATTTGCTAAATGACAATAAATTAAAACATAACGATTTAATGAAATGCGGAAGTTATAATTACCCAAATATCTCAAAACCACTACCCAAAATCTGGTGTCACAATTCATGAACTTCTAAGAGTCACTACAAACACTGACTCAAAGAAAAATATAGTTGTCTTTGAATTAAAGTAAATACAGTGAACTGGAATAGCTGGAAGGGGACTCCAGGGTCTGCGAACGCCGGCAGATCTACCTTGGGTCTCCTGTAGGACTAAAGGCAGCACCTCACTCGGGTCAACACGGTCCAGTACCAAAATCTGCACAGAAAGTGCAGATTGCAGTATCAGTACAACCAATCCCATGTACTGGTAAGTGCCGACCCTAATCTTGGCGATGTAGTGACGAGGCTAGGACATGACAATAACATGAACCTGTGCAGTTAAATCATATACGAGAAAATAACAACAAACGGAAATCAAGCAGATAATAACGGGAAGGGGGAAAACATGCTTAGGGGAATATCAAATCCTGAGAAATAGTACGGCAAAGAAACGCAACAAATAGCATGCTTTGCACCAACGAAAGTAATAACATAGCAACAAGTACACGGCATCACCCTTCGTGCTTTTACTCTCGTCCTCACCATAAGAAATAATAGAAACGCACGGCATCACCCTCCGTGCATTAACTCTCTCATAACATGGCACGGCATCACCCTTCGTGCATTATCACTCACATAATATGGCACGGCATCACCCTTCGTGCGTTACCACTCACAGAATACGGCACGGCATCACCCTTTGTGCATTATCACTCACTCACAAAACATTAAAAGGAATCACCCTTCGTGCTTTTATACTCTCCCTCACCAAGACAATGAACAATAACAACAGGGAGATAGAAATATCAAGAACCAGTCTTACCTCAACATTTAATTCCACAATACCAGCCTCAACTCTGAGTTAATACTCAATTAGTACAAAATTTCTAAAGCATGATAAGAGTTGCTCAACACATGGAATAACAAGTCTAAATATGAAATATATGATCAAGGAGTGCAACAATTACAAGAATAAGACTAACTCGCATGCTAAGAGTCAACGGCAACGCATAGGTACTCGTCACCTTACCTATACGTTGTACTCAATAACAAAACACGTAGCAAATAAGCAAGTAATACCTAATCCGTCAAGCCAACCAACACTTACCTTGCCTCCGCGGGCCACTCAAAGCTCAATCACAGTCTTTCCCTTCACACAAGTCTCCGGACAAATAGAATCTAGCAAATTACCAACCAAACAATTCAATTTAAGCCTTAGGAACTACCCACGATAGCAAGGACTTTAATTTAGGTCATTTTTTGAAAAAGTCAACAAAAGTCAAAACTCGGGCCCCTTGGTCCAAACCCGAAATTCGTACCAAAATCCGATTACCCATTCACCCCCGAGCCCAGGCATACAATTGGTTTTGGAATTCGACCTCAATTTGAGGTCTAAATCCCCAAATTTCGAAATTCCTAAATTTTACCCAAAAATCCCTAATTCCACCATGAAAACCCTAGATTCTGGGATAAAATCTTGTAAAAAGAAGTAAAAGTGTAAAGAAATGAGTTAAGAATCACTTACTTATGATTTGGGGAAGAAGAAGTATTTGGAAAATCGCCTCTTATGTTTTAGGGTTTGAAAAATTGAAGAATGAGTGAAAAATCCCGGTAATATATAACACCCTCAGATCCTCACTACGCGGTCCGTAAAATCTCCACCGCAGTCCGCAAAGTTCCCACCGCGGCCGAGTTCCTCTACCGCGGTCCGCGAATTTCCCACCGTGGCCGCACTCCCAAGATCAGAGACCTTCAACTTTGCAACTATCCCACACCAATTTTTCTAAGTCTAGACATCCCGTAGCCTATCCGAAACTCACCCGAGCCCTCGGGGCTCTAAACCAAACACGCACAGAAGTCTTAACACATCATATGATCTTGCTCGGGCGATCAAATCGCCAAAATAACACCTAGAACTACGAATTTAGCACCAAATTGCATGAAATTTTCAAGAAAGTTTCAAAACTTCTATTATCTTAACCAAAGATCCGAATCACGTCAAATCAGTCCCGTTTCTCACCAAATTTCACAGATAAGGTGTAAGTATCATAAGGGACCTGTACCGGGCTCCGGAACCAAAATACAGGCCCAATACCAACAAGATCAAATTCTTTAAATTATTACATTTCCAACCTTTTCAATTTTTCTTCAAAAATTCATTTCTCGGGCTAGGGACCTCGGAATTCGATTCCGAGCATACGCCCAGGTCCCATATTTTTCTATGGACCCACAGGAACCGTCAAAATGCGGGTCCGGATCCGTTTACCCAAAACATTGACCGAAGTTAACTAAAATCAACTTTTTAAGCCAACAATTGTTATTTTTCTCAATTTTCACATAAAGGCTTTCCGAAAACGCGCTCGGACTGCGCACGCAAATCGAGGAGAAATAAAATAAGGTTTTGAAGGCCTCGGAACCCTGAATTGGGTTCTAAAACACAAGATAACCTTTCGGGTCATCACATTCTCCACCTCTAAAACAATCGTTCATCCTCGAACGGACATAGAAAAGTACCTGAGCTAGGGAAAAGATGGGATATCTGCTCTGCATATCAGACTCAGACTGCCAGGTAGCTGCCTCAACTGGCAGACCTCTCCACTGCACTTGAACCGAAGGATAACTCTTCGATCTCAATTGATGAACCTGTCGGTCTAGAATAGCTACCGGCTCCTCGTAGGTCAAATCCTTGTCCAACTGGACACTGCTGAAGTCTAACACGTGGGATGGATTGTCGTGATATTTCCATAGCATGGACGAATGAAACACTGGATGTACCGCTGATAACCTTGGTGGCAACGCAAGTTTGTAGGCCACCTCTCCCACTCGATCAAGAATCTCAAAAGGCCTGATGAACCTAGGGCTTAACTTGCCCTTCTTTCCAAACTGCATCACACCCTTCATGGGTGACACCCAAAGCAACACTCTCTCTCTGACCATGAATGCCACATCACAAACTTTACGGTTGGCATAACTCTTTTGCCTGGACTGGGCAGTACGAAGCCTATCCTGAATGACCTTAACCTTGTCCAAGGCATCCTGCACTAAATCCGTACCCAATAACCGAGCCTCCCCTGGCTCAAACCACCCAACCGGCAATTGACACCGTCTACCATATAATGCCTCATAGGGAGCCATCTGGATGCTCGACTGATAAATGTTGTTATAGGCAAACAATGCTAACTGTAAGAACTGATCCCAAGAACCTCCAAAGTCAATGACACTGGCGCGGAACATATCCTCCAAAATCTGAATAGTACGCTCGAACTGTCCGTCCGTCCGAGGATGAAATGTTGTGCTCAACTCGACCCGCGTACCCAACTCACGCTGTATTGCCCTCCAGAAATGCGAGGTAAACTGCGTACCTCAATCGGAAATGATAGAGACGGGCACCCCATGAAGACAAACGATATCACGAATATACATCTCTGCCAACCGCTCCGAGGAATAGGAAACTACTACAGGAATGAAATGCGCTGACTTGGTCAGTCTATCCACAATAACCCAAACTGCATCGAACTTCCTCTGAGTCCGTGGGAGTCCAACAAAGAAATCCATAGTGATACGCTCCCACTTCCACTCAGGAACCTCAATCTTCTGAAGCAAACCACCAGGTCTCTAATGCTCGTACTTTACTTGCTGACAATTTCAACACCGAGCTACATATGCCACAATGTCCTTCTTCATCCTCCTCCACCAATAATGCTTCCGTAAGTCCTGATACATCTTAGCGGCGCCCGGATGAATAGAATATCGAGAACTATGGGCCTTCTCTAGAATCAACTCACGGAGTCCATCCATATTAGGCACACAAACACGACCCTGCATCCTCAAAACTCTATCATCTCCAACCGTAATCTGCTTGGCATCTCCGTGCCGCACTGTGTCCCTAAGGACAAGCAAATGAGGATCATCATACTGCCGCTCCCTAATACGCTCGAGCAAGGAAGACCGGACGACTGTACAAGCTAACACGACTGGGCTCAGAAACATCCAACCTCACGAACTGATTGGCCAAGGACTGAACATCTAGTGCAAGCGGCCTCTCACCAACCGAAATATATGTAAGGCTGCCCATACTGGCTGACTTCCTACTCAAAGCATCAGCCACCACATTGGCCTTCCCGAGATGATACAAGATGGTGATATCATAGTCTTTCAATAGCTCGAACCACCTCATCTACCTCAAATTGAGCTCCTTTTGCTCGAACAAGTACTGCAAACTCATATGATCCGTGAAACACCTCACACGACACGCCATATAAGTAGTGCCTCTAAATCTTCAGCGCGTGAACAATGGCTGCTAGCTCCAAATTGTGAACTGGATAATTCTTCTAGTGAATCTTTAGCTGCCACGAAGCATATGCAATAACCTTGCCACCCTGCATCAATACCACACCAAGTCCAATACGAGATGCATCAAAATATATGGTATAAGGTCCTGAACCTGCGGGCAACACTAACACTGGCGCCGTAGTCAAAGCATAATTGAGCTTCTGGAAGCTCGCCTCACACTCGTCTGACCATATGAACGGGGCACCCTTCTAGGTCAACCTGGTCATCGGGGCTGCTACAGATGAAAACCCCTCCATAAATCGAAGGTAATAGCCCGCCAATCCCAAGAAACTACGAATCTCAGTAGCTGATGTGGGTCTAGGCCAGTCCTTGACTGCCTCAATCTTCTTAGGGTCCACTTGAATACCCTCTGCTGATACAACATGACCCAAGAAGGCCACTTAACTCAACCAAAACTCACATTTCAAAAACTTAGCATATAACTGGTTGTCTCTTAGAGTCTAAAGAACGGTCCAAAGATGCTGCTCATGCTCCTCCCGGCTGCGGGAGTATATCAAGATATTTTCAATGAAGACAATCACAAAGGAATCCAAATAGGGCTTGAACACTCAATTCACCAAATCCTTGAACGCTGCTGGGGCATTTGTCAGCCCTAATGACATCACTAAAAACTCATAATGCCCATACCGAATCCGAAAAGTTGTCTTAGGGACATCGGATGCCCTAATCCTCAACTGATGGTAACCAGATCTCAAATCAATCTTCGAAAACACTTTGGAACTCTGAATCTGATCAAATAAATCATCAATCCTCGGTAATGGATACTTGTTCTTGATGGTGACTTTGTTCAACTGCCGATAATCTATGCACATCCTCATCGATCAATCCTTCTTCTTTACAAACAACACCGGCACACCCCAAGGCGAGACACTAGGCCTAATAAAGCCCTTATCGAGCAAATCTTGCAACTGCTCCTTCAATTCTTTCACCTCTAGCGGGGCCATGTGGTATGGTGAAATGGAAATGGGCTGAGTGCCCAGAGCTAAATCAATGCAAAACTCAATATCCCTGTCGGGTGGCATCCCCGGCAGGTCTATTGGAAATACCTCTGGAAACTCACGAACCACTAGTACGGAATCCATGGAAGGAACCTCTGCGCTAGAATCACGAACATAAGCCAAATAAGCCAAACACTCCTTCTCGGCCATACGAAGAGCCTTCATATAAGATATAACCCTACTGGAAGAATGGCTAGGAGTCCCTCTCCACTCTAGTCGAGGCAACTCCAACAAGGCTAAGGTCACTGTCTTGGCGTGACAGTCCAATATGGCATGATAAGGTGACAGTCAATCCATTCCCAGAATGACATCAAAATCAACCATATCGAGAAGTAGGAGATCTACACGGGTCTCAAGACCCCCAATAATAACCACGCACGAATGATAGACACGATCTACAACAATAGAATCCCCCACAGGTGTGGACACATACACAGGGGCACTCAAAGAATAACGTGGCACAACCAAATATGAAGCAAAATAGGATGACACATATGAATAAGTAGATCCCGTATCAAATAATACTGAGGCATCCCTACTGCAAACTGAAACTGTACCTGTGATAATAGCGTCGGATGACTCAGCCTCAGGACTGGCTAGAAAAGCATAACATCGAGGCTGGGCCCCACCACTCTAAGCTACATCTCGAGGACGGGCTCTGTCTAGCTGGCCTCCACCTCTAGCGACCTGACCTCCACCTCTAATACCTCGGCCTCCACCTCTAGCTGTCTGACCCATACCTGTACCTGGTTGAGCGGGCGGTGGAACACCCGGTGCCGGGACCATGGCACGAGAACCCTGATGCTGAGAACTGCTCGATGCTCGAGGGAAATACCTAGCAATGTGCCTCGGATCGCCACAAGTATAACAAGACCTCGGCTGCTGAGACTGCTGACCCTAAAAATGACCCTGACGGCCTGGGTAACCACCCTGAGAACTCTGGAGCGGAGGTGCACTTATAGGAGCTGGTGGTGCACTGTAGGCTAGCTGATCGAAATACTGCATATGAGAGCCACAGCCACCTGAAGCACCGTGAGAAGCCTGAAGTGCTGAATGAAACGGCCTGGGAGGATGGCCTCTACCAAAAGAACCCCTACCTCCAGATGAGGCACCACTGAACCCACCAGAATGACGAGGCCTCTTGTCAGACCCCTGACCACTCCCCTGAGCTAAAACCATCTCAACTCGTCTGGCCACATTGACTGCATTCTGGAAAGAAATCTCGCTCCCTGTCTCCTTAGCCATTTGCAACTTGATAGGCTGAGCTAGTCCCTCAATGAACCTCCTCACCCTCTCTCTCTCTCTCGGTAGGAAGTATAAGAAGAGCGTGACGGGCCAAATCAACAAACCTAGTCTCGTACTGAGTGACAGTAATAGAACCCTGCTGAAGATGCTCGAACTGCCTCCGATAGTCCTCTCTCTAAGTGATAGGAAGGAACTTCTCGAGAAATAGCTGTGAGATTGATCCCAAGTCAAGGCACGCGACCCAGCTGGTCTAGTCAACACAAAGTCATTCCACCATCTCTTGGCTGACCCTATCATCTGGAATACAGCAAAGTCGACCCCATTAGTCTCCACTATCCCCATGTTCCGCAACACCTCATGGCAGCGGTCAAGATAATCATGTGTGTCCTCAGAAGCTGCCCTACTGTAATGAACCGAGAAAAGCTTGGTGAACTTGTCCAACCTCAACAAAGCTTTAAAAGACATAACTGATCTACTTGCGGCCTGAGCCACAATAATTGGCTGAGCTACTCCCATCGGCTGAGCTGTTGGAGTCTGAAACTGAGGAGCCATCTGCTTCAGAGTGTGGGTAGCGGGAGTCTGGGCTCCTCCCCCAGCCTGGGTGACGGCTGGTGCTACAGGAAATGTGCCAGACTGAGCTACACTCTCCATAAGGCCCACTAGACGGACCAAAGCATCCTGAAGCACTAGGGTGGCTATGAACCCCTCTAGGATCTAAGCTGGTCCTGCTGCAACTGCCTGGGCTGGAACCTCATCATCAAACTCCACCTGAGGCTCCGCTATCGGTGCTGCTGCTCGAGCTCTAGGTTGAGCCCTACCCCTACCTCTAGCATGGCTCGGCCTCGTCCTCTGCCCCTCGTAGGAGCTGCCACTGGGGGCTCGGGCTGCTAATCAGCTCATAAAGCGGTACATGTTCTTGCCATCTGCGACACGACGAGAGTAGAAAGTTCAATTAGCATTGAGAGATCAAATCGCACAACAAAGAAGAATAGAAGTGAAATTGTTCCTAAACTCTGTAGCCTCTAGGGGATAAGCACAAACGTCTCCACACTAATCCCTCAGACTCTACCTAGCTTGTTCGTGAATTGTGAGACCTAGGCAATCTAGTGCTCTGATACCAGCTTGTCACGACCCGGATTTCCCACCGTCGGGATCGTGATGGCGCCTAACCTTACAATTGCTAGGCAAGGCAACATATAAAAATTAAATACGCTACCTCTTTAAGAAACTCGCTAAATGACAGTAATTTAAAACATAAAGATTTAATGAAATGCGGAAGTTATAATTACCCAAATATCTCAACACCACTACCCAAAATCTGGTGTCACAATTCATGAACTTCTAAGAGTCACTACAAACACTGACTGAAAGAAAAAACAGTTGTCTTTGAATTAAAGTAAAAATAGCGAACTGGAATAACTAAAAGGCGACTCCAGGGTCTGCGAACGCCGCCAGATCTACCTTGGGTCTCCTATAGGACTGAAGGCAGCACCTCAACTCGGGTCAACACGGTCCAGTACCGAAATCTGCACAGAAAGTGCAGAGTGCAGTATTAGTACAACCGACCCCATGTACTGGTAAATACCGAGCCTAACCTCGGAGAAGTAGTGACGAGGCTAGGACACGACAATAACATGAACCTGTGCAGTTAAATCATATACGAGAAAATAACAACAAATGGAAATCAAGCAGATAATAACGGGAAGAGGGAAAACATGCTGAGGGGAATATCAAATCCTGAGAAATATTACGGCAAAGAAACACAGCAGATAACATGGTTTGCACCAACGAAAGTAATAACATAGCAACAAGTACACGGCATCACCCTTCGTGCTTTTACTCTCGCCCTCACCATAAGAAACAATAAAAAAGGCACGACATCATCCTTCGTGCATTAACTCTCTCATAACATGGCACGACATTAGCCTTCGTGCATTATCACTCACATAATATGTCACGGTATCACCCTTCGTGCGTTACCACTCACAGAATACAGCACGACACGGCATCACCCTTCGTGCATTATCACTCACTCACAAAATATTACACGACTGTTGATACCCAATTTTTCCCTGTATTTTTTTTATATATGCATAAATACCTTCAAAATAGCATAAATATGCATATATAAGCATGCTCAAGGTTTCATAATTTTCCAATAATTTTAAGGATTTAAATTGATTTATTTCCTTCCCTTTTATTCATAAAATCCCCAATAATTATCCCTCAAGTTATTGTTATGATAATTTAGTCATTTAATTTCTATATTTATGCCAAAATATGGTTAAAATAGTTTTTGTCCATTTTTATAGTTGCATTTTGTATTTTTAATGTTACTTGCATATAATTGCAATACTAGCCTTATTAATGTATAATTACATTTATATGCATAAAATTGGTCTCCTATATTTTTAAAATGTTAAATATATATTTTAAATCATTTTAGTACACAAAATTATTTTCCAGAAATTATTTATTATTTATTATAAATTATATGGGAAAATTGGCTATTTAAAATATAGCCAGATTTGCCTTTCAATTTCAGCCTAATTTCAACCCAACACCCAGCCCAATTCCTAATCGAATTACTCGACCCAAACCCTAAACCCACCGACCCAAACCCTAAACCCGCCTACCCGACCCAATACCAATTAAATCCTGGCCGTTGATCTCTCAGATCAATGGCCCTTATTAATCCTTTCCTTTTTTAATTCCAACGACCCCCTAACCCTATCTCATTCAAATTCCGCCGCCTCTGTATTCTCTCATCTCTCGACCACTCAATCTAACCCTAGCTCTTCTCAACCGCCGACCTTCTTCTCCGGTCTTCTCCGGTGATCTCCCTTCAACTCCTAAGCCTCCAATGGTTCCTCTATTGCCATGCTCACCTTCTCTGAGGTCTTCAAGGGCCCTGGGCCACGCCGACTTGCATCTAGGGTTTGCTATTGTCAGTTCTTGGTTACTTCAGTGTGATTTCAAGCGAAATCACGCTGTATTTGGCACGATCCTTGAGATTTTAGACAGGTTCTTTCATCTCTACTTGGGTTCCTTCTGAAAACCCTAATTTTTGCTTACATCTCCTAGATCTGTACAATTTTTAAACGATTCGAGTCTGTTTCTTTGATGTTTTACACTGTTCTTGAATCCTTTTTACAAGAATCATTGATTTCAAAGTGTTTTCACCCTCTTCTAAAATTAGGATTTTCGGAACTTCTTCTAAAACTTTGTTTAAACCGATTCTTTATGTTTAAACTTCTATCGCTTGCATATTTCAAATGATTTTATGATTTTACTACCTCCTCAACTTGCCTATGTTGAAAACCCTGATTTCTTAGTTCTAATCTTGGGTTTCTGAGTTTTGTTTTGATAACGTGTTCAGTTAATCTATACGTTTCTGTGATTCTATGATTTTACCCTATGGTTGCTTGTTAAGGTTCCTAATTATGGCTATCCCTGCCTATTGTGTGATTTTACCCTATTTTGTTCTCCAATGTTTCTGATTCTCCACCTCTCCTACCTGTATCATGCTTATTCTACTAATTCAGACTATGCTCTACATGAATCCCTAATTTATATATGATTTTTTTCCTACTCGACCTCTTAGAGTTCTGGTTTTTGCTTACTATGTGCTTGTTCTTATAAAGTTGTGCTAAATCAGTGCTATTTACCACTTTTGAATCCTTGAATCTTTATGATTGATCTTTCACTGATTTCGCGTGATATCTCTACTGATTTTTAACCTTGTAAAATATTTTTTGACCTTATTCTACGGCCAATTATGCTATTAATTGATTTCGTAAGTCTTTCCTTGATTGAAATATGCTGAACCTAGCCTCTATTACATGTGCGTACTTGTACTATACAGAAAATATTTCCTTATTTGTTATGCTCAGCCTTATACGATTTCCTTCCTTATTTGCCACATGTTTATTACCGTTTGAAGTTGACTCCTCAATTAAAGGAGTACTTACCATGATTTCGTGATTGATTGATTCTGAGTCCCCATAATTACTGATGAACTTCCATTTTTACCTTATTTGATACCTGCTTTCAAACTATATATACACACTCTTTCATTAACACAGATAGGAACACTTTGGTTAAAAAGCTCTCTCTCACACACTTAAAACTTTCTGCTCTTTCTTTGTGCTACTTGCTCTTATTCTGAGTTAGCCGGCTGCAAGCCAAGGCTAACTATTGTGCTCTCCTGCTCCTTCACTTTTGCTTACTGTCCTCTTTACTAGTATGTTCTAGTTTCAATTCAAGTTTCAACAACAACATGATTCTTTTATTGCTCCAGTTCATCTTGTTTCTAGTTTGCTTCTACTTATGGTTTTGCTGTGAAACTTGCAGTTAATGTGATTACATAATTAGCATATTATAAACCCCCTTCCCTAGGATCAGTATGAGCA
>NW_017672095.1:67955-86481 GCF_001879085.1 Nicotiana attenuata
TTTTATGCCCATACTTGCCTATGCTTTATGTAAGAATTGTCATAAAATAGACCCAGAATGCTTACAAAGTGCGCTTGATTGCAGGTTTGAGCGACAAGATGACAAAAGTCAAAAATCGGCTCGAAACGGAGTGAAACCTGCTCAAGAGTCAAAAAATCATTGAAGTGGGACAAGAGGACCTAGCGCGGACCACACTGATTTGCTGCGCGGCCGCGCTAGGAGATTCAAAGAGCATCCATTTCAGGGGTTTCGATGCGCGTTCAGCGCTCCTTTCTACGCGGTCAGCGCTGGTGTCCACGCGGTCGCGCTTCATTGTTGTGCGGTCCGCGCCAATTAGCCTGCGCGGCCGCGCTACCTCTTTGTGTGGTCCGCGTCCCCAGCTTCAGAAGTGAGTGATCAAAGGCCAAGACCCTTACGGGGCCGTGCTGCATTTCTGCGCGGTCCGCGCCAGCCCCGCAGGGGTATTTTTGTCCATTTTTTCTAGCCTAGTATAAATAGGATATTTTATTATTTCTAGGTTAAGTTTTAGGTATGAGATATCAGCAGCACTCGTGAGACTCAAGTTTTAGCCTATTTTGGGCATTTTCATCTTGTTTTATCGTGGATTCTTGTAGATTAACATTCTAGTTAATTAATATGTTGATTTTATCTACTACTTCTTCAATTTCTGTTGCTATTATGTCTAGCTAAACCCATTAGCTAGGGTTGTGGCTCAACCCAAGTGTGGGCAATTAATGGGTGTGATTGTTTAATGCTTGAATGATGTTGGGTGTTTGCTATTTGGGTTAATTTTATGATTTAACTAGGATTTGGTAGTTGCAAACACTAAGTCTAGCTTAGTGGGTCTTGACTCTTCTTGAGAAAGAGTGTCTATGACTCCAAAATTAACCCAACAAGGAATTGGGATAGACCCATGAGAATGGTAGTCCCAATTAACGGGTTAAACCTCGAGAGAGTAATTACCCAACTTGAACCCTAAGTTGCTTGGGCTTGTTGGCCTACCCAATTGGTCTCGAGAGAGTCAATTGGGCAAAATCACTCTTTCTACCGAGAGGTGTGAGAGTGAGTGCAATCGTGCAACGGTTATAGCATAAGCCCCATAATCATCATTCTTGTATTAGGAATCTCTACCCGTTAGTTAACCACCTAGGTAAATGCCACGACCCTAGTGCCTTTCTCTATCTTGAATACAACCTAGAATTAATATCTTAGCATAATTTAGTTATAATTAGTAGTTGTTAAATTGTAGTTGATAATCATAAAAACCCAAAAATGATAGAAGATCAATTAGAAGCATACACGCATTTCTAGGCTAAGCAAATATCCAACTCCCTTTCTAGCTCCCTGTGGAAATTGACCTCGATACCACTATTGGGTAAAAGTATTAGCGCCCACTCTTCCTAAGGTTGAGTCTGCTGCGCGATTCTATCATGTAACTCTCTTTTTTCAATGGTGTTTTACTGTATGACCATCACTTTTATTCCACAAAACTGTTTCAAACAAGTCTCGTTTAACACTGTTTTCTTACTAAAACCCTTTCAAACTATGTCAAGTACTCTCACTCTACTCCTAAGTCAATAAGTTATGCCCCCTCCAGTATGTATACTGCCTTGGGATCCTCTTGAGAACCCTCTGAACTCTGGCATACTGAGGCTGGCCCTTCCACACTGCACTTATTCAATTTTGGTTACCAAGTCTAGGTGTAAGCACTGCCCGAGATCCTTAGGGAACTTTCATGCACCTAGACTATGATATTGCCTATGGAATTAAGGCATTTGAGGCTATTGGAGGCTTCAGAAATTTGGGCCTAATTGAAGGTTCCCTATAGAATAGCTTCTTATTTTCTTATTTACTTATGTAATTCATTCATATGGTCTGTAATAACTTGTAAACCAATATTGGGGTAATTAGTAAAAAGGGTGGGTAATTACATGTTTGTGGGGTAATACGGGTAGAAACCATGCCTATAGGACTTTACATTTTGATATGATTGCCTTACCAAGTAGAAAACATGCCTATAGGATTTTCACATCTTGTCATGTTTGTCTCACCATGTTAGAAATCATGCTTATAGGTTTCAAGTGATTCATAATAGAAATCATGTTTATAAGTCTTAAAATCAGTTTCACAAGTAGATGCCATGCCTATAGGATATAATTTAACCTAGCCTCTGTTATAATTAGTGTTTACATGTTTTTCATGCCTGCAAAGTTTCTGAAATCAGTATTAAACTTAGATATCATGCCTATAGGGAACAATATCAAATGCTGCCTATGGATCTCGCCTAGGTTTAGTTTGAATGACTCAATCCGGTTAACGTTTAATTCACTTCGAAACTGGTTTAATTAATGGTTTATATTTCCTGAAACGAGTTCTTCTAAAAACTACCTTAATTTGTTATTAGACAGCATGCCCATAGGGATTTAAAAGTCTGTTTTAAAAACTGCCCTGTTTTACCTTAAAAATGTATTCATCAGTATTTCGCGTATAGGCAAGCCTGTAGGGCGTTTCCAAAACTTGCAATCCTGAAACTGTTTTCTATGACTTAATGTTTTTCTAATCCTAATAGGCTTTTAAAAACCAATAGGAAACTGCTAGGGTCATTACTCCTGAGTTTATGAGATAAATTGCTTGTCTTCTGCATATTCACCTAGACATCCTCCTCAGGATACTGTTTAATAAAAGCCCTTAATTGTGCTTGAGTCGTGCCGTTTGTGTGCCTTATTTGAGGAGGAAACTTTGAGCCTCTAATTGCTCCTTTTTATGTGCTAAAAGTCCTAATTGTTTTTCCTGTCGCCTTAGAATTTTCACCTTTAAAACCTTAGGGGTCTATCTAGAACCACCTATAGGTAGAGGTCCTAAATCCGTCCAGGACCATTATGAAGGGACGGGTAATGGCACGCAATAGAGATCGCTGACCAAACACTCGCTTTGTATGACCACTAAGGGGATGGGAAGGGTAGATATGGGATATGATGACTACGCGCTAATGTCACGTGTAGCCCCTCATCGAGGAGTGTTTATCGAACATCGTGTGGAAGATCCTATAGGCTAACCAACCTAGGACTCCTCCTTTACCAAAATTCCTTTTTCTATTTAAAACCTTTGTTTACAACTTGTTCAAAGAAAATCTTTATTACTTGAGCTGCCCAACGTGCTTTACTTGCAACCTATTTGATTCAACTATTCATTTATATGGACTAATTTGTGAATATATGTTCGTCCAGGACCCACAGTTGTGGACCAAGAGGGGTGCCTAACACCTTCCCCTCGAGGTTATTTCGAGCCCTTACCCTAATCTCTAGTAATGCAGACCAATCCAAGAGTTAATCACTCTAGGTGCCCTAACGCACTGTAATCCGTTAGGTGGTGACTCTTCAAATACCCAATTCCCAAAATGAAATGAGTTATCACACCCCATGGAATGTCGAAACCCGGACCTCTCTCCGCGAGGAGGGAAAAAAGGGGGCGCGACAGCATGGCGACTTTGCTGGGGATAATTAGGCTCTTACCAAAACGAACTTGCTCTTATGAATTAGTCCAAGCATGCTTTACCCCATTCCCTCTTCCCTTACTTTAATTTGACTGTCTGTTTTCTTTTAAGCATTTATTGTTCTTTATGCTTGAAACTGACTTGTCTTTTTATTTTCTTTTCCTGTAACCGTCTTTCAATTATTTAAGTACTGTATTTATTTTTCCTTACGTGTAAATACTTGACTACATGCTATTTATTGTTGCATAAATCATGCTCCACATCATATTCCACTGGTTCGTATTAAATCCTATGGCAACGCTTTAATGAGTGGTTGCGCTCTTCCTATTTACTACCCTTAAATTTGGAAAGGCTTATTTGCGGTAAAACCAGTCGATCAGCGGTGCAGTCGATGGTTCCATGCCTTCCCCATCGAGTTGTCCGCTCAAGGGTACCAGTCTAAAACCCCATAGAAACCTTACTCTGGTTAAAATTGTGCATGCATCATGGTCAAACCTAGTCGGATCAGTTATGTTGTCCGCATAATGATCCTTTAAGATGAGCCTTATCCAAAGTCCATCGGGTTTTCCATAATCCCAACGGACACAACCACGTTCTGTGCATCAATTTGGAGAACTAAATGTCGATATGTTGATCACAAATGTATAAATAGTCGAGTCTGGTGGGGGAGAAGGGCCTAACCCTTTTTGTTTTGCAGAAAATGAGGCACGAGGTCCCCAGATTCGGTATGGTTAGCAACATCTCGTCATTGCTGCTAGATTGGTGGGAGGACCTTTCCTCAAGTGACAAGAAACATGTGAGGAAGTACCTGGGTAACCTGCCCTCCTTACTGTATATTGAGCCAAACAACAAACTGATCGAGGCTGCCACCTTATTTTGGGATAGTGAGAGGGCGGTGTTTCGTTTCGGTGACATAGAAATGACACCGCTTCTAGAGGAAATTGGAGGGCTTGCGGGATTAACATGGGACAGTCCTGGGCTATTGGTACCAGAAAACCGTACGGGCAGGGGATTTCTGAAGATGATGGGGTTGAAGAAGAACGCCGACTTATTGTGCTTGAAGGAATCTTACATACCTTTCGAATACCTATACGAGAGGTATGGCCATAGCAAATCTTTCCGCACCTACCATGATGAGATCTCGCACACTTCTCTGGGTCATATCCACCGCAGGGTATTTGTATTCATTGTGTGCTTCCTAGGCCTGACAGTGTTCCCAATGAAAAAGGGAAGAATTCATACTAGGCTGGCTATGGTTGCAAAGACTTTGATGGAAGGGATTAATGGACAGGCATACACCATAGTCCCTATGATCGTAGCCGACATCTATAGGGCTCTAGAGAATTGTCAGAGAGGGGTGAATCATTTCGAGGGTTGCAACTTATCACTGCAGTTGTGGTTGTTGGAGCATTTCCAAAGGGGTCACTATCGCCAAGAATTCCCGCGAAGGGCTTGGAACGATCACATCGCCTTCCATCACCCCAAGCAAATGACTTATATTCCAGATAGATTTGCTCAGCCAGAAAGCGCCAAGGAATGGGTAGAGTTCTTCGACAATCTAACCGAGGAACAGGTGCAATGGATGGTTGAATGGTTCCCGACAGACGAGTTTATTATCAGATCCAGGGATGCTCCGCACTTGGTGTTAATCGGGTTGAGGGAAATATACCCGTATGTCCCTATGCGAGTTATGAGGCAAGCGGGCCGAAAGCAGGTTTTACCAAGGGTTGTTAAGATGAATCATTTCAGGGAAGACTTTCAAGACGACGACGTCCCTCATACGTGCCAGGCTCAACACATGTGGCACTGCAAAATCATCGCGGAGAAGAACACCGTCGAGCCAGACAGGTACCATGCAGGGTGCGAGCCTCTCTACCCGGCATGGTTGGAAAACAATCTGAAAGGAATGGTGACACCAGGGGCCGGTCGAGGCAACGGAATCATAGATGAGGAAGCTGAAGCTCAGGTCAAGTACAACAGGCTGCGCAAGAGGGTCCACGACTCTGAGAACGAACACCGGGAGATACATGAGAGGAATCTGAGGTTGATCGAGGAATGGAAAGAGATGGCGGTCACTTCCAACAGGAAACTGGAATATCTAGAGCGAGGAATAGTGGGGTTGGAAGGCAAGGTCATAAAGAGAATTGAGAATTGCTAGAATGCTGAAGGAGGACATCTGGCCAGGGCCTACTTGCTGTTGGGGCTGCGTGAACTGGGAGATCTGTATGATGGAGTCTGGAAGATCGAATCTGGGGAAGGTCCTTCTGGGACCAAATAGGCTAGATTTATTTTTGCTTTTCCTAAAATGTAATAAGGCCAAGTGCCAGTAGTAACTCATTTTATTATTTTTATCTTAGTGTCATTTTGGGATTCGTCTATTTTTACATTTTGGAATGAAGCATATATTGGCATTAAAAGTTCTCCGAATCTACTTGTCGCTAGGCCTGCCTCGGGCGCAATGAGGCTCCCAAATTAGGACGCGAATTTATATTTTTGCAATATGTGTTTAAATACCGCAAACTTTCAGGACCCTCACTGACTTGTTACCTTTTGTTTTTGCTTATTTCTTATTATTATTCCCATCCCCTAGGTTGGTTCAATCATACTAGCCTCATCAGCATATCACACCAGATCCAGAGGCCCTCCACCTCCTCCTCCTCCAAGCAACACAAAAGGACAAGTGGTAGAGTAACAAGATAGAAAGCATATTAGCATGGTCGGGATATGAACCTAGCAAAGGATTGGGAAAGAACCTCCAAGGTATCACCAAACCAATACAGCCGAAGAATCATGGTACTACCTTTGGGCTCGGATACCAGTACACATGGCAGGAATACAGGAATTGGTCGCCTCCATGGCGCGGACCATATTACCCACTTGAGCAGCCAATGCCACGTCTGAACAAGCTTTTCACCAAGCTGACACAATATGGGGAACCGCGGAAGAAGAAGCACTAGCAAGGTTGAGGAATTTGTTCTTGGAGGATGAGGACATGGACTGCGGTGCCATGATTGAAGAGAAGGAGGAAGAAGGCCTCACTATTCAGACTGTGGCGAAAGGAGCTACTCTCAGGAACTGGACCGCCACACCATCCCGAGCCCGCCGAGTCCCTGGGTAGCTTGGCATAATTTACTTCTATAAGCCATTCTAGGCATTTTAGATTTCCCGTAATTTTGTTTTAAGTTTTACTTGTTTCAAAATAAATGCTCGATTCATCGAGTCGTACTTTGTCTGGACAACTTTCTTCAAGTTTTAATCAAATGAATTCACTCTTTATTATTCACTACTATCTTTACATTTTTCTTTTAAACATTATTATTACTTTTCCTGATGAACCAATGACTGTGACATGTAATGAGGCAACGCAACATGAAAATAGTGATTCAGAGGAAGAGGATGACATACCTGAGGAAATTGTCAGGGAGGTTGAAAATTTTGAGAATAAGCCTAAGTCCAATCTGGACGAGACCGAAGCAGTAAATTTGGGAGACGCCGAGGCCATCAAGGAGACCCGCATCAGCATTCACTTGTCACCAACAGAGAAAGAAGAGTACGTCTGGTTCCTAAGAGAGTATGAGGACGTTTTCGCATGGTCATATGATGACATGACCGGTTTGAGCACGTCCATAGTGACTCACAAGTTGCCCACTAATCCCATGTGTCCGCCAGTCAAGCAGAAACTCAGAAAGTTCAAACCAGACATGAGCCTGAAAATCAAGGAAGAAGTTACCAAGCAGATCAAAGCCAAAGTTCTCAGGGTGGTTGAGTACCCAACCTGGTTAGCTAACATTGTGCCAGTTCCTAAGAAGGATGGGAAGGTCCGAGTATGTGTCGACTACCGAGATCTAAACAGAGCAAGTCCCAAAGACGACTTCCCACTGCCAAATATACACATCCTGATCGATAACTGCGGCAAGCATGAACTCCAGTCCTTTGTAGATTGCTTCCCGGTTATCACCAGATTTGGATGGATGGAGAAGATGCAGAGAAGACAGCTTTTATTATACCATGGGGTGTATATTGTTACAAGATGATGCCATTTGGTTTGAAGAACGTTGGGGCCACTTACATGAGAGCCATGACAACCATCTTCCATGATATGATACACAAAGAAATAGAGGTGTATGTGGACGATGTCATTATCAAATCCAAGAAGGCCACAGAACACATAGCAGACTTAAGGAAGTTCTTTGACAGGCTAAGAAGGTACAACTTGAAACTGAACCCCGCAAAGTGCGCATTCGGGGTTCCCGCAGGAAAATTATTGGGATTCAATGTCAATCGTCGAGGGATTGAGCTGGTTCCATCTAAACTCAAGGCGATTCAGGAGTTACCGCCACCTAAAAGCAAAAAGGATGTGATGAGCTTCCTAGGGCGTCTCAACTACATCAGCCGCTTCATAGCGCAATCCACAGTCATATGTGAACCCATCTTCAAAATGCTGAGGAAAGATGCCGAAACAAGCTGGACCGAGGATTGTCAGAAAGCCTTTGACAGATTAAGGAGTACTTATCCACACCACCAGTGCTGGTCCTGCCAGAGCCGGGGCGACCTTTGCTACTTTATCTATCGGTATTGGATGGGGCCTTCGGATGTGTTTTGGGACAACATGACGAGACAGGAAGGAAGGAGCAGGCCATATACTACTTGAGCAAGAAGTTCACACCTTAAGAAGCATGGTACTCTCTGCTTGAACGCACTTGCTGTGCTTTGACCTGGACAGCTCAGAAATTGAGGCATTACTTCTTTGCCTACACTACATACCTCATATCTAGGATGGATCCTCTAAAGTACATATTCCAAAAACCCATGCCGACGGGAAAATTGGCCAAATGGTAGATACTATTAAGTGAGTTCGATATCGTCTACGTAACTTAAAAGGCGGTCAAAGGACAGGCATTGGCAGATCACCTTGCTGAAAACCCGGTGGGAGGAGAATACGAACCCTTAAAAACGTATTTTCCTGACGAAGAGGTATCATTCGTAGGAGAAGACATTACTGAAACATATGACAGTTGGAGGATGTTTTTCGATGGAGCCGCAAATTTCAAAAGAGTGGGCATAGGAGCAGTTTTGGTATCAAAAATGGGTCAGCATTATCCGGTATCTGCTAAACTCAGATTTCCCTGCATCAACAACATGGCAGAATATGAAGCCTGCATACTAGGGCTCAACATGGCAGTCGACATGAACATTCAGGAGCTGCTGGTGATCGGTGATTCAGATTTGCTTGTGCACCAGGTACAAGGAGAGTGGGCCACCAAGAATTCCAAGATATTGCCGTATCTGCACCATGTGCAAGAATTGAGAAAGAGGTTTACAAAGATAGAATTCCGACATGTGCCCAGAATTCAAAACGAGTTTGCCGACGCATTGGCCACTTTGTCATCCATGATATAACATCCGGATAAGAACTACATTGATCCCATTCCGGTGAAGATCCACAATCAGCCGGCGTATTTTACTCATGTCGAGGAAGAAGCGGATGGAAAGCCTTGGTTCCACGACATCAAAGAATACTTATCAAAAAGAGAATACCCGGAGCATGCAAATCACACTCAAAAACGCACACTCCGGAGACTGTCAAATCACTTCTTCCACAGCGGAGGGAACTTGTACAGAAGAACTCCTGATTTGGGTCTACTAAGATGTGTTGACGCAAAGGAAGCTTCTAAGCTACTTGAGGATGTGCATGCTGGGACCTGTGGTCCACACATGAATGGTTTCGTCTTGGCTAAGAAGATACTCAGGGCAGGTTACTTCTGGATGACCATGGAGACGGATTGCATTCTGTATGTTTGCAGATGCTTTCAATGTCAAGTGCATGCCGACATGATAAAAGTGCCACCAAACGAGCTCAATGCAACAAGCTCACCTTGGCCATTCGCCGCCTGGGGAATGGATGTTACTGGTCCAATTGAGCCCACTGCTTCAAACGGGCACAGGTTTATTCTGGTCGCTATCGATTATTTCAAAAAATGGGTCGAAGCTGCGTCTTACAAAGCTGTAACCAAGAAGGTCGTCGTAGATTTTGTCAAGGATCGTATCGTCTGCCGATTCGGAGTTCCCGAGTCCATTATTACTGGCAACGCCGCCAACCTCAACAGTGATCTGATGAAAGCTATATGTGAAGATTTCAAAATCAAGCACTAGAATTCCACAGCCTATAGACCTCAGATGAATGGAGCCGTAGAAGCCGCCAACAAAAACATCAAGAAAATACTAAGGAAAATGGTAGAGAACCACAAACAATGGCATGAGAAGTTACCCTTTGCCCTGTTAGGGTACCGCACCACGGTTCGCACATCAACCGAGGCAACTCCCTACATGTTGGTTTATGGTACCGAAGTTGTCATCCCAGCCGAGATGGAGATTCCTTCTCTAAGGATAATACACAAAGTTGAACTCAGCGACGCAGAGTGGATAAGAAGTCGCTATGAACAATTGGCCCTTATCGATGGAAAGAGGATGAATGCAGTATGTCACGGCCAACTTTATCAGAACAGAATGTCCAGAGCTTTCAACAAAAGGGTCAAACCAAGACAGTTCGCACCAGGACAGCTGATATTGAAGAAAATCTTCCCGCATCAAGATGAATCCAAAGGGAAGTTCTCTCCCAACTAGCAAGGTCCGTACATGGTTCATAGGGTGCTAACAGGAGGAGCACTCATACTTGCAGAAATGGGTGGAGAAATCTGGCCAAAATCGATCAATTCGGATGCGGTCAAGAGATACTATGCTTAGATTACATTTCCTCATCTGATGTAATTGAACTACGCTTGACCTGATTCCCGTTTAAGAGGGGTTACGTAGGCAGCCTTATGGGTTCGGTCATATCATAATAAAATTTTCATTTCCCCCAGGATCAGAAACTGGGTCAGAATTTTGAGGAGGACCCTCAAAATTCCGGAGCAAGTCCGGCCAACGCCAACATATAACAAACGATCAGAAATCGGTTAAGAAACTGGGGCAGAATTTTGAGGAGGACCCTCAAAATTCCGATATGAGAGAGTTGCAATGCCTCTGAAATGTGTTACAGTCGCTAGTTCGTCCAAATTAACGTGATATTTCACTGTGTTTTTTTAATAATAACTCTATCAATAATTGCATATTTTCAAAAACTCTATTTTCATTACAGTCAGGTATCACCCAGGGGAACTCGAAAGGCTTTCAGAACGGAGCAAAGCAAAGCCAGCCAACGAAAGCACGAACCAACCTTCCCCACCACAAAACTTACAATTTTTCTTTGAATGCAGGCACATCTGACGTAACGGTAACATCCACGTAGCAAGATCGCTATCAATCTCCGAATACATCTCCAGCTAAGACACATGCTACCTTTATTTGCTTCTTGCTCTTTGCATGGGACTAATCCATGTCCCGCACATCCTGCGCGAGGCTAATCCTTCCCTCCCTATTTGCATGAGTCTAATCCTTGACTCCATCCTGCATGAGGCTAGTCCTTGCCTCCTATTTGCATGAGTCTAATCCTTGACTCCATCCTGCACGAGGCTAATCCTTTCCTCCCTATTTGCATGAGTCTAATCCTTGACTCCATCCTGCGAGGCTAATCCTTGCCTCCCTATTTGCATGAGTCTAATCCTTGACTCCATCCTGCATGAGGCTAATCCTTGCCTCCCTATTTGCAAGAGTCTAATCCTTGACTCCATCCTGCATGAGGCTAATCCTTGCTTCCTATTTGCATGAGTCTAATCTTTGACTCCATCCTACGAGGCTAATCCTTTCCTCCTATTTGCATGAGTCTAATCCTTGACTCCATCCTACATGAGGCTAATCCTTGCCACCCTATTTGCATGAGTCTAATCCTTGACTCCATCCTACATGAGGCTAATCCTTGCCCTCTATTTGCATGAGTCTAATCCTTGACTCCATCCTGCATGAGGCTAATCCTTGCCTCCTATTTGCATGAGTCTAATCCTTGACTCCATCCTGCACGAGGCTAATCCTTGCCTCCTATTTGCATGAGTCCAATCACTAACTCCATCCTGCATGAGGCTAATCCTTGCCTCCATACTTGCACGAGTCTAATCCTTGACTCCATCCTGCATGAGGCTAATCCTTGCCTCCCTATTTGCATGAGTCTAATCCTTGACTCTACCCTTGCATGAGGCTAATCCCTGCCTCCATACTTGCATGAGGCTAATCCCTGCCTCTATACTTGCACAAGTCTAATCCCTGATTCCCTATTTTGCATGAGTCTAATCCTTGACTCCATGAGGCTAATCCCTGCCTCCGTATTTGCATGAGGCTAATCCTTGCCTCGCCGTCTGCATGGCACCAAGCAATGTCCCTCGTTGCATAAATATTGCTCTATATTTAGTACTATTTATTTGCTTTTCGATCGGGCTAAGCTCTGCCCTCCATTTCACAAGACTAAGCCTTGTCTTGTTAACATCATACTATTGCGCGTCATGGTCTGAAATATCGCCAACCTATCCAAAGGTGTCATAGTCTAAGGGCATCATCCTCATAGCCGGAAGACACCATGCCATGGCCTGAGGATCTCTCAAATTTGCATATCATTATTCAAAGGCGTCATGGTTCGGAGGCACCATTTTCATGGCCCGAGAACATCATTTCATGGCATGCGAATCCCTCACTAAACAATTCATGGCCCAGGACGTCATGGTCCAAGGACGTCATCTTTAACCGTCCGAAGACAACCTTCATGCTCCAAAGGGAATTTGCATCATGTTTAAATTTTTGCAAATACATGTTTGTAGCATCTTTTATCTGCAGGTAACCAGTAAGCAACCGTTGTCCTAGCAGGAGCAATCTCGCTCAAGTTCCCTCCAACCGCCCCGAGCTTTAGCCGCTCACCATAGCCGCTTCGGCATCTCGTGTCCGTTCTTGCAGTAATTTCATCGGCATATTCCGCAGATGAATCCAGAACTACACATGGCCTGATTCCTGTAAAACCAGGGATATGTAGGCAACTCAAAAACCGGAGTCCGGCCTCCGTCTTTCAAAACATCCCGTCCGATCAAAATTGTCCATCATTTCTTTACTCGAAAACTCATTCATCCTTCCCGGGTAAAGAGGGGCAGCTGTTGATACCCAATTTTTCCCTATATTTTTTTATATATGCATAAATACCTTCAAGTATAAATATACATATATAAGCATGCACAAGGTTTCACAATTTTCCCATAATTTTAAGGATTTAAATTGATTTATTTCCTTCCCTTTTATTCATAAAATCCCCAATAATTATCCCTCAAATTATTGTTATGATAATTTAGTCATTTAATTTCTATATTTATGCCAAAATATGGTTAAAATATTTTTTTGTGCATTTTTATAGTTGCATTTTGTATTTTTAAAGTTAAATTGCATATAATTGCAATACTAGCCTTATTAATGTATAATTACATTTATATGCATAAAATTGGTCTCCTATATTTTTAAAATGTTAAATATCTATTTTAAATCATTTTAGTACACAAAATTATTTTCCAAAAATTATTTATTATTTATTATAAATTATATGGGAAAATTGGCTATTTAAAATATAGCCAGATTTGCCTTTCAATTTCAGCCTAATTTCAACCCAACACCCAGCCCAATTCCTAATCAAATTACCCGACCCAAACCCTAAACCCATCGACCCAAACCTTGAACCCGCCTACCCGACCCAGCACCAATTAAATCCCAGCCATTGATCTCTCAGATCAACGGCCCTTATTAATCCTTTCCTTTTTTAATTCCAACGACCCTCTAACCCTATCTCATTACCAAATTCCGCCGTCTCTGTATTCTCTCATCTCTCAACCACTCAACCTAACCCTAGCTCTTCTCGACCGCCGACCTTCTTCTCCAGTCTTCTTCGGTGATCTCCCTTCAACTCCTAAGCCTCCAATGGTTCCTCTATTGCCATGCTCACCTTCTCTGAGGTCTTCAAGGGCCCTAGGCCACGCCGACTTGCATCTAGGGTTTGCTATTATCTGTTCTTGGTTACTTCAGTGTGATTTCAAGCGAAATCACGCTGTATTTGGCACGATCCTTGAGATTTTAGACAGGTTCTTTCATCTCTACTTGGGTTCCTTCTGAAAACCCTAATTTTTGCTTACATCTCCTAGATATGTATAATTTTTAAACGATTCGAGTCTGTTTCTTTGATGTTTTACACTGTTCTTGAATCCTTTTTACAAGAATCATTGATTTCAAAGTGTTTTCACCCTCTTCTAAAATTAGGATTTTCGGAACTTCTTCTAAAACTTTGTTTAAACCGATTCTTTATGTTTAAACTTCTATCGCTTGCATATTTCGACTGATTCTATGATTTTACTACCTCCTCAACTTGCCTATGTTGAAAACCCTGATTTCTTAGTTCTAATCTTGGGTTTCTGAGTTTTGTTTTGATAACGTGTTCAGTTAATCTATACGTTTCTGTGATTCTGTGATTTTACTCTATGGTTTCTTGTTAAGGTTCCTAATTATGGCTATCCCTGCCTATTGTGTGATTTTACCCTATTTTGTTCACCAATGTTTCTGATTCTCCACCTCTCCTACCTGTATCATGCTTATTCTACTAATTCAGACTATGCTCTACATGAATCCCTAATTTATATATGATTTTTTTCCTACTCGACCTCTTAGAGTTCTGGTTTTTGCTTACTATGTGCTTGTTCTTATAAAGTTGTGCTAAATCAGTGCTATTTACCACTTTTGAATCCTTGAATCTTTATGATTGATCTTTCACTGATTTCGCGTGATATCTCTACTGATTTTTAACCTTGTAAAATATTTTTTGACCTTATTCTACGGCCAATTATGCTATTAATTGATTTCGTAAGTCTTTCCTTGATTGAAATATGCTGAACCTAGCCTCTATTACATGTGCGTACTTGTACTATACAGAAAATATTTCCTTATTTGTTATGCTCAGCCTTATACGATTTCCTTCCTTATTTGCCACATGTTTATTACCGTTTGAAGTTGACTCCTCAATTAAAGGAGTACTTACCATGATTTCGTGATTGATTGATTCTGAGTCCCCATAATTACTGATGAACTTCCATTTTTACCTTATTTGATACCTGCTTTCAAACTATATATACACACTCTTTCATTAACACAGATAGGAACACTTTGGTTAAAAAGCTCTCTCTCACACACTTAAAACTTTCTGCTCTTTCTTTGTGCTACTTGCTCTTATTCTGAGTTAGCCGGCTGCAAGCCAAGGCTAACTATTGTGCTCTCCTGCTCCTTCACTTTTGCTTACTGTCCTCTTTACTAGTATGTTCTAGTTTCAATTCAAGTTTCAACAACAACATGATTCTTTTATTGCTCCAGTTCATCTTGTTTCTAGTTTGCTTCTACTTATGGTTTTGCTGTGAAACTTGCAGTTAATGTGATTACATAATTAGCATATTATAAACCCCCTTCCCTAGGATCAGTATGAGCAAATTTCCCCCTTTATGTAGTCTATTTTTGCACTATCTGGTTTATGGTATGAATCCCCTCTATGTAGTCTACACTCTTGACTTGTATGGTTCTGGAATTGGTCTTAAATCATTTGGATCCTACTAAACCCCCTTAAGTATTGCTGGTTCTGTGACTGTGCTTGATCAGTTGTGTTTGAGCATGTCTGTACCACTTCCTAAGACCTTGGCTACTTCTGCGTTTACAATCATGTGTTCTATGTGCGCCCAATCCCTATCACCCTTGTGTGTAGTTTCTTTCCTCTTGGCTTTGGTCCTGTGAACATTGCTGATGTGATTTTAGATTCCATGTTTGATTTACTGTTGCTTAATCACTGATAACTGTGATTTTAACACGTTTTATGCCCATACATGCCTATGCTTTATGTATGAATTATCATAAAATAGACCCAGAATGCTTACAAAGTGCGCTTGATTGCAGGTTTGAACGACAAGATGACAAAAGTCAAAAATCGGCTCGAAACGGAGTGAAACCTGCTCAAGAGTCAAAAAATCATTGAAGTGGGACAAGAGGACCTAGCGCGGACCGTACTGATTTGCTGCGCGGCCGCGCTAGGAGATTCAGAGAGCATCCATTTCAGGGGTTTCCATGCGCGGTCAGCACTCCTTTCTACGCGGTCAGCGCTGGTGTCCATGCGATCGCGCTTCATTGTTGTGCGGTCCGCGCCCATTAGCCTGCGCGGCCGCGCTACCTCTTTGTGTGGTCCGCGTCCCCAGCTTCAGAAGTGAGTGATCGAAGGCCAAGACCCCTACGCGGCCGCGCTGCATTTCTGCGCGGTCCGCGCCAGCCCCGCAGGGGTATTTTTGTCCAATTTTTCTAGCCTAGTATAAATAGGATATTTTATTATTTCTAGGTTAAGTTTTAGATATGAGATATCAGCAACACTCGTAAGACTCAAGTTTTAGCCTATTTTGGGCATTTTCATCTTGTTTTATCGTGGATTCTTGTAGATTAACATTCTAGTTAATTAATATGTTGATTTTATCTACTACTTCTTTAATTTCTGTTGCTATTATGTCTAGCTAAACCCATTAGCTAGGGTTGTGGCTCAACCCTAGTGTGGGCAATTAATGGGTGTGATTGTTTAATGCTTGAATGATGTTGGGTGTTTGCTATTTGGGTTAATTTTATTATTTAACTAGGATTTGGTGGTTGCAAACACTAAGTCTAGCTTAGTGGGTCTTGACTCTTCTTGAGAAAGAGTGTCTATGACTCCAAAATTAACCCAACAAGGAATTGGGATGGACCCATGAGAATGGTAGTCTCAATTAACGGGTTAAACCTCGAGAGAGTAATTACCTAACTTGAACCCTAAGTTGCTTGGGCTTGTTGGCCTACCCAATTGGTCTCGAGAGAGTCAATTGGGCAAAATCACTCTTTCTACTGAGAGGTGTGAGAGTGAGTGCAATCGTGCAATGGTTATAGCATAAGCCCCATAATCATCATTCTTGTATTAGGAATCTCTACCCGTTAGTTGACCACCTAGGTAAATGCCACGACCCTAGTGCCTTTCTCTATCTTGCATACAACCTAGAATTAATATCTTAGCCTAATTTAGTTATAATTAGTAGTTGTTAAATTGTAGTTGATAATCATAAAAACCCAAAAATGATAGAAGATCAATTAGAAGCATACACGCATTTCTAGGCTAAGCAAATATCCAACTCCCTTTCTAGCTCCCTGTGGAAATTGACCCCGATACCACTATTGGGTAAAAGTATTAGCGCCCGCTCTTCCTAAGGTTGAGTCCGCTGCGCGATTCACTTTTTGGCGTCGTTGCCGGGGAGCTTACGGTGTTGACTATTTGTGTAGCTAGTTTTGTGTTTTGCTTCTCTTTCCTTCTTTTTACTAACTTTATTTGTGTTCATCCATCAGGTACACATGGCTCTTAACGGAAATGACCCTCTTGGCAATGCCTTGGCGGGGGAGGAGGTTGAAGATGTTGAGCAAGATGAGCTTCCGGTACCTCAAGTACCACGGAGAGGTAGAAATTCCAATGCTAATGTACATGACACCAATCCTATTCCAGACCCTCCTCCGCCACCGCCAAGAGCGGTCCCAAGAGTTCTTCCTAATCAAGGGTACGCGAGTGCCATCGTTCCTCCCCGAATCCGGGCGGGCAACTTTCAAATCACAAATGTCATGTTGACCTTGCTCGAGCAAAGGGGATATTTTACGGGCGCCTCCGACCAAAATGCATACAAGCACTTGAAGGGGTTCGGAGATACTTGCTGGGGCAGCAAACAAACAAACGTGTCAGAGGATGCGTTGCGATTGAGGCTTTTCCCGTTTTCTCTTCGGGGCAAAGCGTTGGACTGGTTAGAAAGGTTACCAAATCATTCTATCACCACATGGGATGAATTGGCGGACAAATTTATTGCCAAGTTCTTTTCTCCAAGTCATATGGCGGCTCTTCGGGACGAGATTCTAGCCTTTAAGCAAATGCCAACGGAACCATTGCATGAGATCTGGGAGCGATATAGAACAATGGTGAAGGAGTGCCCTAACAACGATATTACTGAGGCGATGATCCAGCAGACTTTCTATAGGGGCATCAGCACCACGAATCAATGCATTGTGAACCAATTGGCCGGTGGGAACTTTATGAAACTTTCTTACCAAGAGGCATGGGATGTACTTGATGAAATGGCGGACACCTCTTCGGCATGGCAAAGCCGAGCGAATGTACCCCAAGGTGACCCCACGGTCATTCATTTGCACAAGGAGTTGAGTGATCATGGCCAAGCTATTTCCGAACTTACAACAACAATGAATCAGTTGGCGAAGGCAAAACCCGCGCCAAGTCAATGCAATGGAGAATGTTTCTATGCTAAAAAGGAGGCACAGAGGGCAACAACAACCTCAAGGTAATGGCGAGCAGTTTGATAACAACAATGATGGTGGTGGTTATTCGAACGAGCGTTTTGATGATCAAAGTGAGGAATGCCAATATGTTAATAACTACCAAGGAAATAGAGGAAATCAAGGGAATCAACAATGGCGTCCCCAAAGCAATTGGTGCAATCAACAAGGCGGCGGTAATTGGAATAACAATAACCAACAACAAGGCGGTAACAATTGGAACAAAGACAATCAGAACAACAATTGGGGTAATCAAGGTAACAATCAAGGCAATTGGAACGGGAACAACAATAATTGGAGCAACAGCAATAACAATCAAGGAGGGTGGAATAATGGTGATAGGGGGCAAGGCTTTCAAAGGCCCCCCATGTTCCAACAACCAAACAATCCACCCCCCTTTCCTAATACTCAAGGGTACGTAGTTCTTTCCGGAACGTGATATGGGACGGGATAGAAATAGATGTTCGAGCAGATGATGAAAAGAAACCAACGACTCGGATGTACAATTGGTCTCTACACACCACATCTATCCGGAACCGTAGAAGTGCCAACTAAGGGCGAAATTTACTTCAAGCGTTGAATACCCGACCTAAGGGAGCACTACCAAGTGATACGGTAGTAAACCCAAATGGAGGTAATAATCATGTGATGGCAGTCACAACGAGAAGCAGAAGAGGCGGTGATATGCAAGCCTCAAATAAAAAT
>NW_017672095.1:86496-146400 GCF_001879085.1 Nicotiana attenuata
GTGGTGGTATCGAACGAGCGTTTGATGATCAAAGTGAGGAATGCCAATATGTTAATAACTACCAAGGAAATAGAGGAAATCAAGGGAATCAACAATGGCGCCCCCAAGGCAATTGGGGCAATCAACAAGGAGGCGGCAATTGGAATAACAAAAATCAACAACAAGGTGGCAACAATTGGAACAATAACAATCAGAACAACAATTGGGGTAATCAAGGTAATAACTAAGGCAATTGGAATGGGAACAACAACAATTGGAACAACAACAATAGCAATCAAGGAGGGTGGAATAATGGTGGTAGGGGGCAAGGCTTTCAAAGGCCCCCCATGTTCCAACAACCAAACAATCCACCCCTTTTTCAGTCACAAGGGCCTAGTTCTTCTGGAAGTGATATGGGACGGATAGAAATGATGTTCGAGCAGATGATGAAAAAGAACCAAGATTCTGACGCACAATTAGCTTCGCATAACACATCTATCCGGAACCTAGAGGTGCAAATAGGACAAATCTCTCAAGCTTTAAATACCCGACCAAAAGGTGCGGTACCAAGTGATACGGTAGTGAACCCGAAGGGGGGTAACAATCATGTGATGGCGGTTACAACTAGGAGTGGAAGAGGCGGTGATGTGCATGCCTCGGTTGAGAATCAAGTTGTGAATGATGAAATTGAGTTGCATGATGATGATGCACCTTTGAATGTTGACAATATGGTTGAACCAATAGTGACAAATGATGTGCGGATTGATATTGATGACGAGGCCGGGGTAGAGACTCAAGATACCGTGAACCCATCTAGGGAACACATTATTGATATACCCGAGCCGGCGGTGCCCAAGGCCAAGGCACCCTTGCCTAGACCACCTCCACCATATCCTCAGCGGTTAGCAAAACAAATGAACGACAATCAGTTCAAGAAATTCATAGACATGATGAAGAGCCTCACAATCAATGTTCCTTTAGTGGAGGCACTTGAACAAATGCCTGGGTACGCAAAATTTATGAAGGATTTAGTCACCAAGAAGCGTTCTACGGAGTGTGAAACAAGAAAGATGACGCACCAAGTTAGTGCAATTGTGCATTCTATGGCCCCAAAACTAGAAGACCCTGGAGCTTTCACTATTCCTTGCACTATCGGAAGTGTGGACTTTGCTAAGGCCCTATGTTACTTGGGGGCTAGCATTAATCTGATGCCGTACTCAGTCTTCAAGACTTTGGGAATTGGGCAACCTAGGCCAACCTCAATGAGACTTCAAATGGCGGACCGGTCGATGAAGAGGCCTTTAGGTATAATCGATGATGTGCTTGTCCGGGTGGACAAATTCATATTGCCGGCCGACTTTGTCATATTGGATTGCGAAGTGGATTTCGAAGTGCCTATATTCTTGGAAGACCTTTCCTAGCTACGGGGAAGGCATTGGTTGATGTGGAAGCAGGGGAGTTAACATTCCGTGTGGGAGATGAGAAGGTGGTATTTCATGTGTGCAAGTCAATGAGGCAACCCAATAGTACGTAGGTGTGTTCATTTGTGGACATTGTCACGGCGGTGATAGTGGATGACACAAGTGCTTTGATTAATGTTGAAGATCCTCTTGAAGCCGTGCTTCTTAACATGGATGCCAATGATGATGTCGGTAGAGTGGAGTGCGTGAATGCATTGCATGGAATGGGTTCATATTCATATGAGCCTAGGAAACTATCATTGGATCTTGAAAATCGCAAAACTCCGCCAACCAAGCCATCAATTGAGGAGCCACCGGTGTTGGAGTTGAAACCACTTCCTCCACACCTCAGGTATGAATTCTTGGGCTCTAATTCTACTCTTCTAGTTATTCTTTCTTCTTGCCTTACTAACTTGCAAGTTGAGGCCACTGTGGAGGTGCTCCAAAAGCGAAAAAGGGCAATAGGATGGACTTTGGCGGACACCAGGGGGATAAGCCCCGCATTTTGCATGCATAAGATCATCTTGGAGGAGGATGCACGGCCATCTCTTGAACATCAAAGGAGACTCAACGAGGTGATGCAAGAAGTGGTAAAGAAAGAGGTTATCAAGTGGCTTGACGCCGGTGTGGTTTACCCGATCTCGGACAGTTCATGGACCTCTCCGGTCCAATGTGTGCCAAAGAAGGGTGGAATGACGGTAGTGACCAATGCCAACAATGAGTTGATTCCTACTCGGACAGTTACGGGTTGGAGAGTGTGTATGGACTATAGAAAGTTGAACAAGGTGACAAGAAAAGATCATTTCCCACTACCATTCTTGGACCAAATGCTTGATCGTCTTGCGGGCCGGGCCTTTTATTGTTTTCTAGATGGATACTCGGGGTATAATCAAATTCTCATTGCCTCAGAGGATCAGGAGAAGACAACCTTTACATGTCCTTATGGCACGTTCGCTTTCTCGCGAATGTCATTCGGACTATGTAATGCCCCAACGACCTTCCAAAGATGTATGATGGCAATCTTCACCGACATGGTGGAGGATATCTTGGAGGTATTCATGGACGACTTCAGTGTGGTGGGAGATTCATTTGAAGAATGTTTGGTGAACTTGGATAGGGTTTTGGCAAGATGTGAAGAAACCAACCTTGTGCTCAACTAGGAGAAATGTCACTTTATGGTGCAAGAGGGAATTGTATTGGGTCACAAAATCTCAAGGCAAGGAATTGAAGTTGATAAGGCAAAAATAGAGGTTATCTCAAGACTCCCTCCCCCTACTTCTGTCAAATGGGTGAGGAGTTTTCTTAGTCATGCCGGGTTCTACCGGCGATTCATTAAAGATTTTTCAAAAATTGTGAACCCTCTTTGCAAGTTGTTAGAGAAGGATGTCAAGTTTATTTTTGATGAGAAGTGCATGGAGTCTTTTGAGCTACTGAAACACAAGTTGACAACAACCCCTATAATCACTGCACCTAATTGGGATTTGCCTTTTGAACTTATGTGTGATGCGAGTGATGTAGCGGTTTGGGCCGTGCTAGGCCAAAGAATCAACAAAATATTCCATCCTGTGTATTATGCTAGCAAGACTATGAATGAGGCCCAGAGAAACTACACCGTGACAAAAAAAGGAGCTATTGGCTATTATGTTCGCGATGGAGAAATTTAGACCTTACCTTACGGGGGCAAAGGTGATCATACACATGGACCATGCAGCCCTTTGGTATTTGATGACTAAGAAGGATTCGAAAGCAAGATTGATGAGATGGGTGCTACTCCTTCAGGAATTTGATTTAGAGATTGTGGATAGAAAGGGAAGCGAGAATCAAGTTGCAGACCATTTGTCCCGATTAGAGGAAGATGGGAGACCAAGTGATGGTATTGAGATTAATGATAGGTTCCCTGATGAGCAGCTTCTTTCCGTTTCTATGTGTGAAATGCCATGGTTCGCGGACATCGCCAACTTCACTGTGACTGGTAATGTCCCGTGTGAGCTCCCTTCCAACCAAAAGAAGAAACTCAAGTGGGATAGTTTGGATTTCTATTGGGATGATCCGTATTTGTTTAGAATTTGCACGGATGGAGTGATAAGGAGATGTGTACCGGAAAGTGAACAAATGAGCATATTGGAGGCTTGTCACTCTTCTCCCTATGGTGGTCATCACGGGGGGGGGGGGGGGGTTGAGGACAGCTTCAAAAGTTTTGAGTTGTGGCTTCTATTGGCCCACGTTGTTCAAGGATGCTAGTGAATTGGTGAAGAGATGTGATGCATGTCAAAGAGCCGGCGGTATTTCCAAGAAGGATGAGATGCCCCTCAATACAATTCTTGAGGTGGATATTTTTGATGTTTGGGGCATCGATTTCATGGGTCCGTTCGTGAGCTCCTGTGGTAATACTTACATTCTCGTGGCGGTGGACTATGTTTCAAAATGGGTGGAAGCCGTGGCTCTTCCCAACAATGAAGCCCGAAGTGTCGTAGCATTTTTGAAAAAGAGTATCTTTACGAGATTTGGTACTCCTCGGGCCATTATTAGTGATGGGGGGTCCCATTTTTGCAACAAGGCTTTTGATTCATTGCTTGCTAAGTATAGAGTTAATCACAAAGTGACCACCCCCTATCATCCACAAGCTAGTGCACAAGTGGAAGTCTCAAATCGGGAGATAAAGAGTATTCTGTCCAAAACGGTGAATGCTAATAGGACCGATTGGTCAAAGAAATTGGATGATGCTCTTTGGGCTTATCGGACGACTTACAAAACTCCAATTGGTATGTCTCCGTATCGGTTAGTGTTTGGTAAAGCTTGCCATCTTCCAGTGGAACTTGAGCACAAGGCTATGTGTGCATTGAGGAAATTGAACTTGGAATGGGATGTTGCAGCAAATCTCCGAGTGGAGCAATTGAATGAGCTTGATGAGTTTAGATTTCATGCTTACTCCAGCTCGTCTTTGTACAAGGACAAGATGAAGTACCTCCATGACAAGTATGCTCGGGGTAAAGAATTCAAGGTGGGTGACATGGTTCTTCTATTCAACTCCCGGTTGAGGTTATTCCCGGGAAAGCTCAAGTCTAGGTGGAGTGGTCCATTTGAAGTTGTTGGGGTGACCCCATTTGGTGCTATTGATCTCAAGAACAAAAATGGTGAAGTTTTCCGAGTCAATGGGCATCGTGTGAAGCATTACTTAGGGAAGATTGATGACAGCCACGTGGTGGCACTCCTTCATTTGAAGTGATATTATGGTAAAATGCGTCGTGCCGCGACGTTAAATCAGGCGCTTCTTGGGAGGCAACCCATGTCTTTTTATTTCTTTTTATTTTTCCGTTGTAGATTAGGATTTTTCAACTCATGGTTTGTGAGATGTTGCAGGGTTGATGTTGGACCAGTGCAGGGAAAAAGTAGCAAAAATCTTAAGGTCTCTGAAGTTTGCCTACGCGGCCGCGCACCAAAACAGTGCGGTCCGCGTAGGCTGGTGAAATGGGAGCTGAGTCTCTGAAGTTTTCTGCGCGGTCCGCATGACATTTTTTGTGCGGTCTGCGCGTGAGAAGCCCAAAATGCCTACCCTCTGAAGTTTCCCACGTGTGGCCGCGCACCAAAACAGTGCGGTCCGCGTGGGTTGTTCAGGCAATTAAGGATGCTGGAAATCCAGCGCGGTCCGCGGCCATTTCTGCGCGGCCGCGCTGGTGGGTAAGTAATGGGTCCCACACTATTTTCTATAATAGAGACCCTAGGCTTCATTTTAACCTTTTCGCCAATTTTCTACCTGAGCTCTCAAACTTTCATTGTGCATCAAAACAACAGCTTGCTTCAAGTAGTTAACACTTTCACAACCCCTGGTAACATTCCTCACTAATCTCATTCATAGTTTATTTTATTTTATTTTATTTTGCTTCCTGTTAGTATAAATTCTTATTTTCTTCTTTCTCTCTTAGTTTTACCTGTTAGGGTAGATTTTGTGTGTTTATGTGAAACAATGGGCATGATTTCTTGATTAGTAACTGAGTAGGGACAATTAGGACCCATAATTTGAACAAATAAATTGGACTTAAATGAAAATCCCCGTCCTCAGTTCATTGTTTGCCCTACGCGGCCGCGCATCCTTTCTACGCGGTCCGCGCCAGCCTAGCGCGGCCGCGGTCCAAAACAGTGCGAACCGCGTCGGTGAGATTCAGAGAGGGGTGTCTCTGGAACATCTTAAGCGCGGTCCGGGCTCCAGTTTTACGCGGTTCGCGCTACTCAGCGCGTCCGCGTGGCTCTTTTGCGCGGTCCGCGCCCCTTCTATTCTGCACCCCTGTTTCTATACCATGCTTTCAACTGTACCATCCAATTCACTGCATTTACTTCAACTAACAATGTTATACTTTTCTTTGCAGATCATGGTAAAGCAACGAGGAGAAAAGAACAACAACCCGGGAGGGGCGGCTCCTCCCGAGGGGGAAAAGGAAAGCGGGTTGTTAAACTCACTCCCCAGACTCGGGAGAATATAAAAAAGACCCGCAAGATAATACGGGAAGCTGATAGAGCTGCCTCCCACTCTTCGGGGAGTGAGTATGCCCCATCCCGGAGTATTACTTCTGAATCTGCTCCCACTCACATGTCTCTCTCGCTCCAATTGCATGACTCTCCCTCAGCTTCACCTACCTCCAAGGGACCAGCTGACAAAAGCCTCAAAAAACCGGTGAATATAGTTTTGGACTCGTCTGATGAGTCCGAAGATAGAAGTGAGTCACAATACTCCACCTCCCCCACAGCTTCATTATCTGGGGAGAGTGCAGGATATGGCGAGGGGGGTGAGCCCCAAGTTGGGGGTGTTGAGAGAACAAGAAAACCAGAAGCATGGGCTGATAGATTTGTAAGTGAAATAGCCTTCCATAGATTTCGAGAGTGGTGGCCCAAAAGAAAATTGATCCCGGAGAGGCAATTTATTGACTCTGATCTTCTTCCTCTAAACCCACATGTGCAAGCACAATTCCGTACTAGAGAGGGTTGGGGGTTCTTCAAGGAACGTTGCATAGTCGCAAATCAACATATGGTGAAAGAATTTTACTATAACGTTTATCATGTAGTGAAAGACTCAAAGGCGACACAAGTGAGGGACAAAGTGGTGATGTTTGATGGGAAGTCTCTGAACGAATTTTTGGGGTTCAACGAAGAGGACGAAACCCAATACTTAGAAAAGCTGGCAATGAAAGAAGAGGTTCGCCCGTGGTTGGCCCAGCACTTGGCAGCCCCGGGCACTGTCCCAATTTGGTTGAAAGCAGGAGAGAAGATTCTGAGAAACACGTTAAGTTTTGAAGCAAAGGGTTGGTTGACCTTCGTGTGTAGTAGGCTTGACCCCTCCACTCATGATCACACAGTTCCTATTCCTCGTGCAGTGTTAGTGGCTTCTATTATGGCTGGTTTTCCTCTGAATGTCGGCAACATCATGTCAAGAGTGATTTCTACGGTCGGGCAGAAGACCAACACAAACTACCCCTTCCCGAACACTCTTTCCCTGTACTTTAGAGAATTGAAGGTGAAGAAGAAGAGGTTTGATGTCCAGGTAGATCTAGTGGCCCCCTACTCATGTTACAGTCAGTTGGGTCCTGACAACCCAAAGAGGTCCAAAAAGCCTCAGGCATCCACTTCCACCGCACCTGGCCAGTCTGAGGAGCCAGCGGTTATTGAGCAGTCCACTGAGCCTTCCACCATCCCTGCTACCAGTGAGACATTGCCTCAGGGCCCTTCTACTATTGCTGGTCCATCTACTGCAGCAGACCCGGATGTCCCTTCATCGAAGACTCACCGGTTCACTGCCCACCAGCTTGCTCAGTCTCTAGCCAGTTTGAACAACTGGATGTCAGCTGCGACATCCAAGTTGTCAAACTTGGCCACTGTAGTTCAGGCACAGTCAGCCCCTTCCACAGTTGAGATCCCTCCTTCTATTGAGGAGACACTGAAGAAGATCCTGGCCAACCAGGAAAAGATGATGGAGACACAGAATGCCTTGGCTAAGGCAGTTGGAGCACACAGCACAACATTGGGTAAACTAGCTAGGGAGCACAGGAAATTGAGGAAGCAAAAGGCTTCCAAGGAGTCAGTGATGAAGTTGAGGGAGGATGTGGATAAGATTTTGGCGGATCAGATGCCACTTGACTTACTCTTCGGGGAGCCAACTGTAGATCCAGCAGCAGTTCAGCCACAGCAGGAGGAGACTCCCAGGTCGAGGAAGAAGAGGAAACTCCCTAGCACTGAGGGAGTTGTGATAGAGGTGACCAAGGTTCATGAGGGTACATCCAGTGTTCCACCGGTAGTTCAGCCTGTCCTTGATCCAGCTCATGTCCCAGCAGCACAGCAGCAGCAGGTCGGAGACCGGTCTGAGGTCCCAGCTACTACAGAGGATCCAGGGACGACAGGAGACCCCACGCATGTGGACTAGGCTTGAGGGGCCTTTCTATATCCTTTTACTCTGTTTTTGAGCTTATCTTGGTAGTTGGCATTAGGGACAATGCCAGCTTTTATTCGTGGGGGTGCACCCTACCATTTTGATTCTGATACACTGGATGACTATATATATTTATTTCATTTCTAGTCTATGTTTTGGATTGTCTTTGATTTTTAAATAGTTGGCCTGTATATAACTTTTAACTTTGGCTACTTTTAGACCCTTATGTATGTATTCATCCCGTTGTATATTCTACTCCCCATTGTACATATTCATTTGGTTTTTCTATTTTCGTTCAAATTTTTTCGTTTTCAGCCTAGTAGTAAGGCTCGTAGCCTTTTGTTTCAGTTTTAGTGTTTTCAATAAGCCCTTGGTTTTCTTAATGCCACGGTTCTTTCCAAGGGTAGTGTGTTGTCCGAACAGGGTGGCTCTTCCCAATGATAGATGGTGTGACAACCTTCTTAAGGGTTTGAGTCCATTTTTGATTTTTCTTCTTTTGATTTTCAATATTTTGTAGTTAAGAGGACCTCAGGCAAATTTTACTTGGGCCTAACACATTTGCCTTTGATCCTATGGTCAAAGACATAATGTTGTGTTTAGGATGGTGAAAATTGTGGCCTTGAGACTCTTGTGTTGACCAAACAATCATCATATGGTCGTGTGGGGCCATTGTGCGCTTGAATTGGAACTAAGGTCGTTGTGGGCTCTCAACTCGATGTCTTTAGCAACCCCTGAGTGTGTGTGGTGAGAATTTGAATTGTGAGTCTATGCTCCAAGCCGATGGTCTAGAACTTGCCCTGAATGTTCGTTGAGGCGAAATCATAGGTGAAACTTGACTTGAGAAGTGAATATAGGCCCTCCTTGGTCCGAACTTCCAAATTTGAACAATTTCCATGACCTACCAATGAAATGATCCCTAGTTCAACCCTTTTGAGCCTTAAGCCTTCTTCTTTCATGAACCAAAGCTACAAGCCTATACCCGTTCTCAATGAGACCCTCTCTTGGCACCCGAATCTTCCCTTGAGCAATGGCCAATATCTAAGTTTGGGGGGTCGAGACAAGAAAGGCATCAATGCGGTAAAGAGGCACAAAAACAAAAGAAAAGGGAGGCAATGAAAAAGAGAAAAAGACAAAAAGAAATACAAAAGTGAATAAGAACCGGAAAAGGGGATTCAAAGAAAACAAAGTGAAAAAGTTTGTGTAAAAGTAGAAAAAGGAGAAAGGTTTGAATTGCAAAAGAAAGAGTGACAATGTGTCTCTCTAACCCCTTGAAAGAATTGAAAGAAGTGAAATACTCAAATGAGTCAAAAAGTACGCCATAATGAATCAAAAGAAGTGCTAAAGGAAAGATTGAACCTAAATGAACAAAAACATATCCTGCCTTCACCCAAAAGCCTTCACAATGACTCCTCAAAAGCCCTATATGATCTTGAGTTGAGGGAAGCCTACATTAGTGGATACTTACATAAGGGGCAAGCATATGGTACCTAAAGCTGGACTTATGACCTTCTTTGTGAGAGAAATGAGTGAAAAATCCATCAACCTCGGGTTGTGTGTCATTACTCTAAAAAATGAGGTTCGCTTAGGGAGAGTTGAGGATGTGTGAGTTTGGGTTCCACAAAGACCAAGGTATTTGAGAAAAGCGCCTTGATGAAATGAGTCAACCCTTGATGCTCTCGTGTCACATTCGATCCATAGTTCATAAAAGACTAAAAATGTGTTAATGATGCTTTCGTATTGAGGGCAATTGTTAGTCCCAATTGATGCATGATGAGGCTTCCTTAGGATAAGCTGGAATTACTTGGATGTTTCCTTTTTAGGGGTGGGTTTTCTTTTATTTGCTTGAGGACAAGCAAAGGTTTATGTTTGGGGGAGTTGGTAACTGTAATTTTAACACGTTTTATGCCCATACTTGCCTATGCTTTATGTATGAATTGTCATAAAATAGACCCAGAATGCTTACAAAGTGCGCTTGATTGCAGGTTTGAGCGACAAGATGACAAAAGTCAAAAATCGGCTCGAAACGGAGTGAAACCTGCTCAAGTGTCAAAAATCATTGAAGTAGGGACAAGAGGACCTAGCGTGGACCGCACTGATTTGCTGCACGGACGCGCTAGGAGATTCAGAGAGCATACATTTCAGGGGTTTTCAGGCGCGGTCAGCGCTCCTTTCTACGCGGTCAGCGCTGGTGTCCATGCGGTCGCGCTTCATTGTTGTGCGGTCCGCGCCCATTAGCCTGCGCGGCCGCGCTACCTCTTTGTGCGGTCCGCGTCCCCAGCTTCAGAAGTGAATGATCGGAGGCCAAGACCCCTACGCGGCCGCGCTGCATTTCTGCGCGGTCCGCGCCAGCCCCGGAGGGGTATTTTTGTCCAGTTTTTCTAGCCTAGTATAAATAGAATATTTTATTATTTCTAGGTCAAGTTTTAGATATCAGATAGTAGCAGCACTCGTGAGACTCAAGTTTTAGCCTATTTTGGGCATTTTCATCTTGTTTTATTGTGGATTCTTGTAGATTAACATTCTAGTTAATTAATATGTTGATTTTATCTACTACTCCTTCAATTTCTGTTATTATTATGGCTAGCTAAACCCATTAGCTAGGGTTTTGGCTCAACCCTAGTGTGGGTAATTAATGGGTGTGATTGTTTAATGCTTGAATGATGTTGGGTGTTTGATATTTGGGTTAATTTTATGTTTTAACTAGGATTTGGTGGTTGCAAACACTAAGTCTAGCATAGTGGGTCTTGACTCTTCTTGAGAAAGAGTGTCTATGATTCCAAAATTAACCCAACAAGGAATTGGGATGGACCCATGAGAATGGTAGTCCCAATTAACGGGTAAAACATCGAGAGAGTAATTACCCAACTTGAACCCTAAGTTGCTTGGGCTTGTTGGCCTACCCAATTGGTCTCGAGAGAGTCAATTGGGCAAAATCACTCTTTCTATCGAGAGGTGTGAGAGTGAGTGCAATCGTGCAACGGTTATAGCATAAGCCCCATAATCATCATTCTTGTATTAGGAATATCCACCCGTTATTTGACCACCTAGGTTAATGCTACGACCCTAGTGCCTTTCTCTATCTTGCATACAACCTAGAATTAATATCTTAGCATAATTTAGTTATAATTAGTAGTTGTTAAATTGTAGTTGATAATCATAAAAACCAAAAAATGATAGAAGATCAATTAGAAGCGAACACGTATTTCTAGGCTAAGCAAATATCCAACTCCCTTTCTAGCTCCCTGTGGAAATTGACCCCGATACCACTATTGGGTAAAAGTATTAGCGCCCACACTTCCTAAGGTTGAGTCCGCTGCGCGATTCAAAAATCTGTTGCAAGGATTACTGAATAACAATAGTCTTTTTTTGTTTTCTCATTATTTCATAGTTCATATTTTACTTCTCTTTTTTTGGTACTAAAGGCAAATATTATATATAACTAAGCATGCGTACAGGGTTGGTGATGCATATATTGCACCATATTACAAACCGAATTGCTTGTAGTAGAATTAGGCATAGAGCCAAGTAAACTAGGAGCAGCAGTAGATATTATATTACAAATACTAGGAGTAGATCTATCCCTACTTAACTCTCCAATACAACTTGATGAAGTAAGACTATAGAGGTTCCTTCCATGTACTGTAGTTGTTTGATCTTGCCCATCATCGATACTGTACGGAATTGAGCGGAACCTTGGCAGTCCTAGCTTGTCATCTTCCAAAATTTGTTCAACAAAAGGCGGTGGTTTGTGCAAGACTTCTATTTCATTAATTCCTTCCAAAAGACTTCCCAAACTTGCTATTTTGTCTGCTAATCTATTTTGTTCTCTATACGCATGTGTAAGCTGTGGGTCATGGAGCATCCCTAGTAGGTGCCTGCAATCATGTGATAGATTAGCAAATGTTAAGTTATCATTACATAGTATTGTAATTACTTCTTTGGCATCAATTTCCACTTGAATTGGTATTAGATTATGAAGCTTAACCAAAGTAAGTCCCTGTAACAATGCATATATCTCAGTTATAATAATAAGTTGTGATGGAATATCCTAGAATCCAGTCTCCATTATAGTTTCGAATCACTCCACCAAAGCCATTCTTATTATGAGATGATGAATGTGCTCCATCCGTGTTTAGTTTATAAATATTAGGTTTGGGAAGTATCCAATTTAAAGGAGTTCTTACATGCCTTTGTATTTTATGATTAGAAGAAGTAAGATAGCAAAACTCAGTTGCCTGTTGAGTAGTGAAGGTTACACTAACATGATCATGCAAGTGCTCATAAATATTTTTATTTCTAATTTTCCAAATATTCCAAAGGCTTAAATGTACAAAAGTATGTGAATTAATGTTATGAGGGAATTTTTTCTGTCTGTACCTCATTAATCCAGTAAGCCATTCATGTGGCATGTTCATGTTAGCAAGGGTGCTGACATATTCGTCCATTCCTAATTCATTCCAATAGGTTATAGCATTTTCTCACTTTAGGAAGATATGAGTCGCTGATTCTTAATTCTTATGACAATATTGGCATTCTGGATTTGAAATAATGTTGAGATGGTGAAGAAATTGAAATATGGGTAGTCTATCATGATTTAGAAGCCAAATGAAATATCTAATTTTTGGATGTATTGGAAGCTTCCATATCCAACAGAATGTTGGTATTATATTTTGATTATTATTGGAAGTATCTTCTAGGACTTTATACATAGAATTGACCGTAAATTTTCCATTGGGAGTTAATGCCCAGTAAATGCTATCATTATTTTTACTATACCTAGATATGTATTGATTTGTTATAAGGTTTTTGATTTCCTGAGGTAGATCAAAAGGTCACAGATCCCATTTCCAACCCTCATTATAAAATGTGTGAATGTTCATTTGTTGATGTTGGTAAGGTAATGGTCCATTAATTAAAGAACGAAGAGTTAATCCATTTTTAATCCAGCAGTCGTGCCAAAAATTTATATTTTTACCATTTTCAATTTTCCATTTTAATCCAATTTGGCAACTTGTCCAACTTTGTAATATACTGTGCCAAGTTATGGAGAAGTATGAAGAAGGAGTCCGATGAATGAATTTATTAATTAAAAGATTAGCCCAGAGCTGCTGAGGAGAATAGAATACTCTCCATGCAAGACTTGCCAGTAAAGCATTATTCTTTTGTCTTAAATTTTGGATTCCTAGACCTCCTATCTCTCGTGGTGTTGTTATTTTCTTCCATTTTAGTAGATGCATTTTCTTTTTGGTGGCAGTTGTTCCCCACAAAAAATTACGTTGATATTGATCCACTTTCGCAAGTATGTTTGACGGAATTTGGATGTATTGCATCACATGATTTGTAAGATTATTTAGGGTAGATTTGATCAGAGTAACTCTTCCAGCCCTTGTTAAGAAATTAGTTTTTCATCCCGCTAGTCTAGATTTAAAATTATCAAGTATGAACTGAAAATCACTATTTTTTTTCCTTTCCTGAAATATTGGGAAACCCAAATATTTATCAAAGCTAATACCTTCTTTGAGTTGAAAGCATGCCATTGCCGGATTCTTATCATTAGTTGAACAGTACTTTGAGAAGAATAATTTAGATTTGTCAAAATTACTTTTTTGGCCTGAACAGCTTGTAAAATGATTTAAGGCATCAATTATCGTATTACAACTCTTAGTGGTTACTTTTGAGAATAAGATAATATCATCTGCAAAGAATAAATGAGAGAGTTTTGGTTCCTTTTTTGCAATACTGATTGGTTGCCATTGTAAATAATCAATTGATAGGTTTATGCATTTAGAAAATATTTCCATGCACATAATAAATAAGTATGGTGATAAAGGATCTCTCTGACAAATTCCTCTTGAAGGAGTAAAGTAAGGTGTAGATGAGCCATTAATGAGTATTGAAGTTGAAGTCGTAGTAACACAAGACATGATTAACCTGATCATTTTTGTAGGTATCCCAAAAAACACAAGTGTTTTCCAAATAAAAGACCATTCTAAACGATCAAAGGCCTTTTCTAGGTCTAGTTTAAGAAGCATATAGGCAGTCCTTCCTTTTATTTTTGTAAAATGGTGTAGAGCTTCTTGAACTATTATAGCATTGTCTGAAGCTCGTTTGCCTTGTTGAAAACTGGTCTGTGTGGGCCCTATTATTTTAGAGATTATAGGTTTAAGCCTATTGACAATAATTTTTGTTATAATTTTGTAAGTGGTATTACACAGACTTATAGGTCTATATTGTTGAAGTGATTGAGCATGCTTTACCTTTGGAATAAGACAAATATAAGTCTGGTTTAGTAATGGAGGTATAAGACCTGTATTAAAAGTGTGTTTGCAAAAATATTTCACCTTATGTCCTACATGAGCCCAATATCTTTGATAGAAGAAAGGGTGAAAACCATCCGGACCTGCTGCCTTATAGGGACTAAAGTTTTGAATAGCTTGAGGAATTTGAGTATCCTGTAAAGGTTCTTCTAAGGATTTTAAATCTGAGGAATTAAGGTGATAATTATTGGATTCATTTATAATAGGAATTGAGTATTCCTGTTCTGTAGTAAAAAGGTTAGAGTAATGCCTTAGGATTATATCATGAATTTCTTTCTGGTCAAAATATCAATTACCAACTGAGTCTTGTAGTGAAGTTATTCTATTTCTCCTATGTCTATTCAAAGTAGACATGTGGAAAAACTTTGTATTGGCATCCCCGTTATTCAACCACATTAATCTTGATTTTAATTTCCAAAATTCCTCCTCACTTCTAAGTATACTACTATATTCAGTAGTAAATTGTTTTTCTAAATTCTGAAGGAACAAACTAGTAGGATAATGAATTGAGCTTTGTATTCCAACTAACCTAGCAAGTAGTTTCCTTTTACGACTAAAAATGTTCCCAAAAGTCAAGTGATTCCAATTTGTGACTATTTCCTGAAATTGATTTGTTGTTTCTAATAGAGGCTCATTATTAGCCCAAGCTTGTTGTACTATTTCTAAAAATTGTGGGTGTGACACCCACATTGTTTCAAATCGGAATATTTTCCTAGTAATGTTTATTAAGGGTTCTAATATTAGTAATAGGAGGCAATGGTCAGAATAAGTTCTAGGTAAATGTTGTACCCTAGCTTCAGGGTACATGTTATCCAATCACAGTTGGCCATAAAACGATCAAGTCTTTCAAGTATAGTGTGGCCATTTCTACGCTTATTAGTCCACGTAAAACGACTACCTTTATATCCTAGATCTATTAGTTGACAATAATTAACACAATTTATAAATATGTCTGCCCTATTAGTACTAATAGGTAGTCCTCCAAATTTTTCTCTTGCATATAATATATCGTTGAAATCACCTCCATTGAGCCAAGGAATATGATAATTATCATGCAATCTCATCAAATTTTTCCAAAGCTGTGTACGTAAATGATAAGAGGTACTAGCATATATAGCTGAAAGAATCCATTTCGGAGCATTGTGACGTACCTGAACGAGGCAGTGAATCTCTTGTTCAGACATAGTCAATTCCTCCATAGTGATGAGAGCCTCATGCCAGAACACAACCAACCCTCCAATTAGCCCATTAGTTGGAGTCTGGGACATGTTTGAGAAACTAAAATCCTCACGAAGCCTCTCATGATCATGCATGTGTGTTTCCAAAAGGATAACTAAAGTTGGCCTATGATTATCTAATAGGGACCTAAAGTGACGCCTAAACTCTGTATTATGAGAACGCCTACAATTCCATATGATGAAATTCATGATACTAATTTGAGGAGTGGTGACTAGGGAAGTCAAAATTAGAGGGGTGACAACAGAGGTTGTCATCTGACTTTGAGGATCCAATACTGGAGGAAGAGGAAGAAGTGTAGGAATGATCACCATTGAGTATTTTCCTGCTGCTCGATAGTGTATGACTCGAAAATTTAGGCTGCATGTGGTCATGTCTGGAGGACACTTCAGAATGAATTTTTTTTCGTACTCCTCTTTGAGGTTGTAAAGATGGATTCCCTTTAACCATATGAACTCCGTCTTTGTCTCCCTTAGCTCCATTAAGATCTGAGCTAATTATTGCCTTATTTCTATATCTAGTGCGTTGGGAGATAGAGGTGGAGTATGTGGTGGACTTTCCATTGGTGTCAGTGTTTCTATGGGACTGTTAGGAGTGGAATATGGAGATAGTGGGTTGAAGGAGTTTAGGTTCTGGAACCATGGTGCATAGATCTACCCCATGTGATGTAGAGGATAGAATGGTAGGAGAGTTGTTGTTGAGTTGAACGTTGGAATTGGAGGAGGCATTGGGTATATCCACTATTGTGGATTGGATGTTGATGCTTGGTTCTCCAGTAGGAAGGGTGTTTGAGTATTGTACTATTGATTCTGAGCATATGCTTCCATCCCTAATCTCATCCCCTTCGTTACTATTTCTGCCAAATGTGTTGGATTTTGAAGTAGGAGAACAACTTCCTGGTTGTCGATCTCCATTGTGAAGACTAATGCATGGCCCTGTAAACCCATCTCTAACCACGACTGGAGTGGAAGATCCATCGTGGTTTGCTGGGATGTGTACACTAACGGGGTTGTGATGTGTAGTAGTTGAGGGCCTTGCATGTTCAGTCTTGGAAGGTGAAAGAAACGATTATTGTCCAGATCTCTTAGATAAGTATTGGTCGAGTTTGGGGTAAAGGTTGGTCGTTGCATGGTTACTATATGTAGGAGTATGAGGTAAAATTAAAGTGGTAAAAGATTGTATAGGATTTGTAGAATTTGATAGAAGGTATTGCGAAGTACAGCAAATCTCCTGATGAGAGTCACACGGGAGGTAATCATTTGGTTTGTGTGGGAATTGAGGGTGGCTATTTTGATGTTCGACGTAGGGTACTGTAGCATGCAAATTTGGTTTGCTGCTCTCAACGTATAGTCCATGTGTAATTGAATGGCCATGTGGGGAAGCAGAGCTGTGTATTTGGTATTGGTAGAATTGTCATTAGGCTGTTGCTGTACATGGTGTTTCTTAGTGGCGTGTTTAAAGAGTTATGCATGGTCTGAAGGGTTATGTCTATTAGAGGTGTAGTAGGTGCTAATGTATGATGATTAGGAGTAGGGTTTATGTGATTGGTGGAAAAGGACAGCCAGAGTTTAGAAGAATTGTCTCCTAGTGAATCTGATTTAGGCTTGGTTATTGATGAATCATTTGCTGGGCCTATTATTATGCTAGTGTCCAAATCCATGTTAGATTCATTGGGTTCATCCAGATCAGCTAATGTGTCATATTTATTAACGAAGAGCTTATTATTAGGTTCATTGGTAGAGATTTTATGTGCCTCAGTACGCCCAGCAGTAGGCCCAATGCCAGGCCCAATAGCAGCTGAAGACTTACGAGGCCCAAGAGTAGTAGGTGACTTACCTGGATGTTGCCCTATCATGATTGCCTCCGGCGCCGCCCTATTATTGGTTTGATGTCGGTTAGGGTTTAATCTTGGTAGTTTTTTGTTTGGAAAATCAACAATTTTCCATGCAGATTCTTGAGCTGTTTCTGGAGTTGATGTATTAGAGGTGGAACTATTATTAGATTGTAGAGATATGTGTGGTGTGTAGTAGCAATTTATGTTTGAGTGTCCAAATCTCCCACACTTTGTGCATAGAAAATTAAGTCCCTCATAGAGTAGTATCTAATAATGGTGTCCAATGAGTAAATGGGTTTTAAGAGGTTTCTCAAGGGCCACTTCAATGCAAATTCGAGCATACTTTCCCCTAGCAGTAGAGGAGGTAGATGCATCAACCTTCAGCAGTTGACCTAGTTTAGAACCAACCTTTCTTAGTATTTGCTCATCGTAAAATTCTGTTGGAAGTTTCGGTAGACGAACCCATATGGCTGAGTACGTAAGTTGTGTAGAGGATGCATGGAATTTAGGCTCCCATTGACGAACAGACAAGAAGTGATTTAAAACAATCCATGGACCCTCATGCAGTGCTTTAAGCATATTTTCCTCCTTTTAAAATTTGATTAAGAAGAAATCCGAGCCCAAATCTATTAAAGGAAGATCCTCAGTTGGTTTCCATAGTCCAATCAGTTTAGCATGCAAAATTTGGTGTGTTATTTTTCGGCCAAAAAGCTTAACAATTACTGAGTATTGCCATGGCATATATAATCGACATTTATCTTCAGCAGTGATAGGAATAAATATGTCTTATGTTTAATACACTGTTGGATTTGAGGAGTTGTTGATTGATATTTATTTGAGATTACGGCTTGAAGGAAGGAAGTTAGAGGATTGGTGTGAATCATATCATCGATTTGCATAGTTCAAATATCGGGTGGCTCTGTTCGTTCTTTGATAGAGGGACTTGGTGGTATATGATTATTCATGACTAGTGAGTTTGTTAGTGATTGTTGTGTATGAGATATGTTCATATTTTACTTATTTTGACTGCTTAGCTGTTTTTGGATTAGAATCGTTTGCTTAAGGCCTTACAAATATAAATTTTATTGATTTAATTTAATAAGTAAATTTTAGGTTGAACAATTATTAGGAGAGAATGAGAAGCAATTATAGTAAAGTACTTCTAGGATTTATTTGTAAATTCGATGTTTAAATACGTGCGTTTGTATACGGTTAAAACCGGGCTTGCCCTTTGTGTGACTGATCGAGACTAGAACATGGTAGGTCAAGGTTCGACTTCTTGTTATATCGAACCATAGCGCAAAGTTAGATCGTCGAGCTCGTGACCCAAACACCAATCAAGATCGAGATTGACCTAGATCGAGACCGAGCAAGATCGAGGGAAGCTTACCGAGCCAGATAACGGAAATCCCCAAATATCCGCAATTGCTCAAGGATCACAGCGGAAATCCCGACACGTATCAAGAAGAGGCTGATTAATTAGCTAATCATGAGATTTTATACCTCATATAGAATTGTATCAAGAGTAGGACTCCGCTACTATATAAAGGGGGTCTGATAATTTGTAAAACGGATGATTCTTATGCAATACAAAGCAATACACTGTCATTTTCTAGCTTTCCTTACCTTGTTACTCTGTTCATAAGTCAGTTGAAGCACCTTTTGGTTCAAGGGTGACTGAACTCGAGGGCCAAGGCTATTCAATTTTCGTGGTTTGCATCTATATTTTATCGTCAATTTTCAATATTAATGTATTCTTCTTAATTTGTACTAATTTATATCACGTATCCTTAAAACCGCGTATAAATTCAATTGTTATCCGATTTTAGGGTAAACAGTTTGGCGCCCACCGTGGGACTAAGGATAATAGTGATTACCTGGTACAAACATTCGTGACATGCACTATTTTACACTTGTTCTTTAAAGTATCTTTCATTACAGGACTAAAAAATATCAAACTCTCAGTCAGCACCTCTACACGTTGACAATAATTTCGGCCACCACGGCGAAAATGATAACATAGAACCAGGGAACGATGTACCCCCGGTTGGCCTCGATGCAGTTCCGGCTGTAGATCCAATCAACGTCAGTTCACATGTAGCCATCAACAGAAATTTGGCCATCGATCCCGAAGGTAGTGTCCGTGGGGATGCTCGATCAACCGCTCAATGCTGACATGGCGGTGAAGATGGCAGGATCAGCCTGCGGGTGATCTTCGAAATGTGCAGGCTCAGCAGGCAGCAATAGCCCAGCTCCAAAACCAGAATCACACACCGAACAGGGTGGAGATCGAGTCATCCCAGGAAGTTGTACAGAGGGTCGAATTGATTTCAAGAAAATCGAGCAAGAAAGAGTCGGTGACCAACCCTATGATCATGAAGATGCTCGAAGAACTGACAAAGCGAATTGAGTCAGGGGGAAAAGAAGATCGAGGCAAACGACAAGAAGGTGGAAAGTTATAACTCCATGGTCGATGAAATCGCGGGGGCACCACCAATGTTGAAAGGGCTGGATTCCAAAAAGTTCATACAAAAACCTTTCCCCCCGAGCACGGCTCCGAAACCAATCCCCAAGAAGTTCCGCATGCCCGAGATTCCTAAGTATAATGGAACGACCGATACGAATGAGCACGTCACTTCTTACACGTGTGCTATCAAACGGAATAATCTAGAAGATGACGAGATCGAATCCGTCTTGCTAAAGACGTTCGGGGAGACCTTGTCAAAGGGATCTATGATATGGTACCATAATTTGCCACGTAATTCTATTGACTCATTTGTTTTGCTTGCAGATTCTTTTGTAAAGGTACACGCCGGGCCATTAAGGTCGAAACCAGAAAGTCGGACCTTTTCAAGGTAAGGCAGAAGGACAACGAAATGCTCAGAGAATTCGTGTCTCGATTCCAAATGGAACGGATGGACTTGACACCGGTCATTAATGATTGGGTCGTTCAAGCTTTCACTCAAGGACTCAACGTTCGAAACTCAGTGGCTTCACAACAATTAAAGTAGAACTTAATAGAATACCCGGCTGTTACTTGGGCCGATGTGCATAATCGGTATCAATCAAAGATCAGGGTTGAGGACGATCAACTTGCGGCTCCTTTTGGGTCCGTCTATCCTATGAGACTGTCGATAGAATCAAGAGGAATATTGACCGAGAACTAAGGTCGAACAAAGATAGATATCAGCCGTATAATGGAGATCGTAGGGGCAGCGGATCTGGGCGAAATTCTGCACGAAATGAAAGAAGAAATGATCGAGGTCAAAGCTCTCGAGGACTCATGAGCAAGAATGGCTTCGAAAGACCTATTGGATCCAAAGAGGCACCACAATTATTAGAGTATAACTTTAATGTGGATGCGACTGCCATCGTATCGGCTGTTGGGCACATAAAAGAAACCAAGTGGCCTCAACCTTTACAAACTGATCCAACACAAAGGGATCCCAACCAAATATGCAAATATCATGGCACACATGGACACAGGACGGAGGATCGTCGACAACTGAGGGAAGAAGTAGCCCGTTTGTTCAACAACGATCACCTTCGAGAATTTCTGATTGACCGAGCTAATAATCATTTTAGAAACAGGGATTCCAATAAACAAAATGAACAAGATGAGCCCCATCACATCATCCATATGATAATCGGAGGGGTCGATGTTCCTCAAGGTCCGATGATAAAACGCACCAAAGTATCAATCACAAGAGAAAAACGAACTCGAGATTACCTACCACAAGAGACTCTATCTTTCATCAACGAGAATACAGAAGGAATCATGCAACCCCATAATGATGCACAGGTAATTTCTATACTCATGAATAAAACTCGAGTTAAACATGTGCTAATTGATCCAAGTAGCTCGACCGACATCATTCGATCGAGGGTCGTAGAATAACTCGGCCTATAGGACCAGATTGTACCTACGGCCGAGTGCTAAATGGATTCAGCATGGCTTGCGAAACTACAAAGGGAGAAATAAAGTTGCCGGTAAACATAGCTGGTACCACCCAGGAGACCAAGTTTTATGTAATCGAGGGGGGACATGAGATACAATGCCCTGTTCGGGAGACCATGGACCTATAACATGAGGGTTGTGCCCTCAATCCTTCACCAGGTATTAAAATTTCCAACACCAGAAGGGATAAAGATGGTTTACGGGGAACAACCCGCTGCAAAGGAGATGTTTGTCATCGATGAAGTAATTTCAATATCAACACTCTCATCGAAAAAGGAGTCAAGTTCAAATCGAAAAAGGAAGCCAAATAGCAATCATCGATGCCAGCCTCGACCCAATCTGACAAGCAAGGGATTGACGAATACAACGATTACGAGTTTCCTCGATCCTTTATAGCTCCCGATGATTCCGATGCTACCAAATCAATGGTCGAAGACCTGGAGCAGGTCGTGCTGATTGGACATCTGCTCGATCGAAAGGTATACTTGGGCACGGGGTCAAATCCCGAGTCAGGAAAATCTCCTTCAATTTCTTATAGCTAATATGGATTGTTTTGCTTGGTACTATCTCGATATGACAGGGATCCCACTGGAGATCACAACTCACAAGCTGAGCTTGGACCTAAAGTTGCATCCAATAAAGTAGAAAAGGAGACCCCAGTCCGAGATCTAGCATGCCTTCATCAAGGACGAGGTAACTAAACTCCTTAAAATAGGGTCCATCCGGGAGGTCAAATACCCGGAATGGTTAGCGAATGTAGTGGTAGTTCCTAAAAAGGGGAACAATCTAAGAATGTGTGTGGATTATAAAGATTTAAATAAGGCATGCCCAAAGATTCTTTTCCTTTGCCTAAAATCAATCGCTTAATCGATGCCACGGCCGGCTACGAGATTCTCAGTTTTCTCGATGCCTACTCCGGGTACAACCAAATACGGATGAGCTCGGATGACTAAGAAAAAACCTCTTTCATCAATAAGTATGGCACATACTGCTGTAACATAATGTCATTTGGATTAAAAAAATACCGGTGCCACTTACCAACGAAAAGTAAATCGAATGTTCGAAAAACAAAAAGGAAAAATTATGAAAGTTTATACTGACGATATGTTAGTTAAGTACGAGCAGAGGACCATTTAAAGCATTTGCAGGAAACCTTGATTATATTGAAGAAATACAACATGAAGCTGAATCCAGAAAAGTGTGTGTTCGGGGTCGGATCCGGTAAAGTTCTCAGATTCATGGTATCTAACCGAGGGATACAGATCAACCCTATCAAGAGCAAAGCTATCAAGGATATCACAGTAGTGGATAATGTGAAGGCTATACAAAGGCTAACCGGGCGTATTGCAGCCCTGGGGCAATTTATCTCAAGGTTTTCCGATAAAGCCATCAATTTTTCTCGTTGCTGAAAAAGAAAAACAAATTCACATGGACCCTGGAATGCCAACGGGCCTTAGAAGAACTTAAGAGATACTTATCTATCCCACCATTGCTTCACACACTTAGGGCAGAAGAACGACAATACTTGTATCTAGCAGTATCGGAAATAGCGGTAAGTGGAGTCCTAGTCCGGGAAGAACAAGGTAGGCAATTTCCAATTTATTATGTTAGTAGGACCTTAGGTGAGTCCGAAACTAGATATCCTTACCAATAAAAATTGGAACTCGGCTTGTTAATTACCTCTAGAAAACTGAAATCATATTTTCAGTGCCATCCTATATGTGTTGTGACAACTTACCCTTTTCGAAAAATAATGCATAAACCCAAACTCTCGGGGCAATTGGCCAAATGGGCCATAGAAATCAGCGGGAATGATATCAAATATCAACCCCGACAGCCATTAAATCTCAAATTTTGGCATATTTCGTGGCTGACTTTACGCCGGCCCTAATACCCGAAGGCAAAAGAGAGTTTTTGGTAAACTCGGGAACGTCTTCGGGAATCTGGACCCTCTTTATGGACGGCGCCTCAAACATAAACGGGTCCCGACTTGGCATCATTTTGAAGCCATCCACAGGCAATATAGTTAGACAATCTATTAGGACTGTAAAACTGACTAACTACGATGCCCAATATGAGGCCATGATAGCAAGTCTCGAACTCGCCAAAGGCTTAGAGGCGGAGGTGATTGAAGCTAAGTGGGACTCACACCTTGTAGTAAACCTAGTTAATGGAACATTCGAAGTCAGAGAAGAATGAATGCAAAGATACCTAGACAAGTTACAGGTAACATTACATCGGTTCAAAGAGTGGACATTTAGCACTGTCGCGCCCCCTTTTTTTCTCACGAAATCGGGTTTATGACATTTGGGAAGACAACTCGTTCCCTTTTGGGAATTGGGTTTAATCGGAATTGAAGAGTCGCCGCCTAATGATTTAAGTGCATTAGGACACTTTAGAAGAGCTTGATTTTGGATAACCAGAGATAGGTTAAGGGCTTGAAATTATTCCAAGGGGAAGGTGTTAGGCACCCCTCAGAATCCACTAGTGTGGTTCCCGGCCAAGCTATTGTTGTGACTTAAGTACAAATAACACATAGGCAAGTAGGACTTCAAATAAGAGGGGATTTTTTCATATAAAGGTTATAAATAAACAAAGTCGGAAAGCATTAAAGAGAGTTGATTTAGAAGAAACGTTTAAAGGATTTAAAAGAAACAAAGAAACAAAGGGAAGGGGGTCCTAGGTTTATTAATAATATGGATCACCCCGCACTACATCCGGTAATCACTCTTACGCGTGATGTTATCACGTGGTCATCATATCCATATCTACCCTTTCCCACCCCTTTAAGGTACTAAAGCGCGGAATGGTCTCGTTTACTTATTGCATGCTATTACCCGCCCCAATCATATCAATCCCGGAGGTATTTGGGACTACTAATCCTAAAGGGAGGAGGTGTTGGGCTTATTTGTGGTTTCAAAAGGTAAAAATGCTAAGGCGACAAACAAAACACACATAGCAAGTTTGGGGGAGAAGCATATAAACAAACAAAAGGGCTCAGACAGACCTCCTTTAAACAAGAGAAAGCACATAGTTTAGCATGTCTTACACGTACTGTTTTAGGGTCTGATTAAAAGTTGGGGCAGGCTGATTTATCACATATTTTCAGATAAGAAGTCCGAATTATGCCTGCCTGCTGGTCGTAATTAATAAAGACTGATGCAGTTCTAAAAACTTTACCCTAAGGCTTGCCTAGGTGTGGGACAAAAGCTCCTATAGACATGATATCTACTGATTTCAGAAAAGAATGAAATAGATTGAATACATACTGATTAAGAAAAGTTGCCAGTTAAAAGCGAGTTTTAGAAGTGCACAAGTTCTGTCGTTGGTAATACATTATTACCGCTAGTTTTAGACTTATAAACGAGTGAGGTGATTCAGATTCGGTTAAAGCTCCTATAGGCATGCTTTCTATGCATTTGTTGACTTTAGAACACATTTTATAGACATAGTAAAAATGCAGAAACCCTATAGGCATGACATCTAAATACTGGGTTTTATATGAACATGACATCTGATTGCGTTTGGTTATTAAGACCTATAAACACGTTTGCCTAGTGGGAAGTGGATATGCAAGAATCAGAAAGGACCTATAGGTATGTTCTCAACATACATATGCATCCTATAGACATGGTACCTATACATGAGAGTGCAGAAATCCTATAGACATGTTATATACGTATGAGAATGCTGAAATTAGAAAATCCTATAGGCATGTTATCTACATGAAAGAATGCAGGATTCTTATTGGCATGGTATCTATGTGAAAGAATGAAGAAATTCCTATAGACATGGCATCTCTATGTGAACATGCCAAAATTAGAAATCCTATAGGCAGGTTATCTATATGAGAATTCAGGATCTCATAGACATGGCAGCTATATGAGAATACAGGAATTAGAACTTCCTATAGCCAGGTTATCTACCCATTTTTGCATACATGGTTACCCCTCCCTTTTCACTAGCCATCCCCAAGAGTTTTATTACAAAGTTATTACAACCCAAAATGAAATAAAGAAAAGAAAAAATACATCAGAAATTAAAAGTACAACCAAGGAGAGCCTAATTCAGACTCCATGTCTCAAATATGAGACGAACCAACTCCAAGAGATTAGATTTCAAAGCCTTTCTCCCATTTGGGGGTGTGTCAAAGTTCCCTAAGAGTCTCACTTGAACTCCGGGCAGTGCTTACACCCCAAATATATTACCAGATTAAGACAAAGTGCAGTGTGGAAGGGCTAGCCCTCAAGTGTCCAAGTTCAGATGGAACTCAAGGTCCCAAGGCAAGGCTCACAAGAGGGGGGCATAGGAACTAAGAGAGAGTGCACGTGTAGAAGTGGAATTCTGAAAGGGGAAAAGGAAGAGGGAAGCAATTCACATTAACACACATAGGGGATAGGGAATGGGGGAATTTGCATGAGCAAAAGAAAAGCAGGCTGCTGGGTGTGAATGGGGGAATTTGCAAGAGCAAAAGAAAAGCAGGCTGATGGGCACACCCAGCAATGGGATATGCTGGCATACCCTCCAGCTTTTTTATATAGAGGTTAAGACCCCCTTGAGTCAAACTTAATTCATGGACAACAATTCATGTTTCCATGCCTTAAGCCACGACTCTCAAACACATAGGGGCAATAGGGTAAGGGAGCAAGGATTCACAACAGAAACAGGCAGAAAGATATGAGCATATTTAATTTAAATGTTGAACTTTACAAAAACAGCACAGTGGACATGGACGAAAGCAGTAAATAAACACATTATGGTGATGCTAAAACTTAAATTAGGACATACCAGTTTCAAAGAAACAAAATAGAGAAAGTGCAGTAGTCTTGTTAAAGCCACAGTGCAGACAAGAAAGAGAGTAAGAGTTCAGAAGAGATTGTGAATTGTGAAGTGGAGGATTGTTAAATCGTGTGTGGTTTGTGAATAAGGGACGTGCATTGATAATAGGCTAAATCTACGTAATTTGGCGATTATTTATGCTCCCGCTTAGTTAAATTCCAATGTCATAATATGGTTAATTGATGAAAAATACGCTCTTATTGTGAATTGTATACATTGCAGGATGAAGAGCCTACGTGATGCCTTAAAGTTGTGATTGGAACTATGTTGGAGCAAGAAAGACCCTTCAGAGATGAGTACACTTGAAGACAAGAAAAAAAAGTGAGGAAACAAAGCGCTGGGCTAGCGCACCCAGATGCGCGCCCGCGCTAATTTTAGCGCGTTCAAAACAGTACGTTGTCTAACTAGCGCGGCCAGATGCGCGACCGCGCTAGTCCAAATTCCAGAAAGTGTTTGTCAGGGGTATAATTGGAAATCTGGAGGAAACCCCACTTAACCTATATAAAGTCAAGCTCGCCCAAGGATTATTTATCAAGGTTTTCATAGTCTAGTGAAGGAATAGAGAGGCAAGAGGCAAGGCAGAGATTTTGATCATCAAGTTCTTCTTTTCTTCCCTTAGTTTTTGCTAATTGTGATGAAATTGAACCTTATTATGATGAACACTAATATGAGTGGCTAAACACCCATTGTTCTGGGGTTGTGATTTAGCCATGAATATTGTTGTTTGATATTAGCTTGACCTTGATTATAATTCACCAATATATGGTTGTTTCTTCAATTCTATGTTTAATTGCTTAATTGTCTGGCCAACAGCTAGGTTCTATTTACTATCTATGCTATGCTTGGGAAAGCCATGTTTAGATTAGAGAAGAATTGAAGAGAGCATGATCTTAACCCTTAGGGGGAGCGGATTTGTGGTTAGGACAGAAATATACCTAGTCACCGTGGTTAATTAAATATCGTAATCTTAATGCGTTCTTAATAGATTGATTTCATAGGAATATAGGCGTTAATCTATTGAGAGTAGGTGAGTAGTACTTTGGGAGAAGGCTATGAGAGCATTTATCGATTAATTAGCAACCATGAGTGAATTATATGAAAGGGAGAGTTAATTAGAACACAGTACGAATGGTGAATCGATCACAACCCTGGAATACTTATCTCTACTGAATACACAACAATCAATTCATTACTTGATAATATAGTTATTATTTAGAATTGTAGTATAATATAATCATCTTATTGGACTTTGATTTTAGCTGGATTGAATAACAATTTTAGTGATTTAGTGAGTAGTTTATACAAGTCTCTGTGGGTTCGACACTCAACTTATCATTATGTTACTTGTCGACCACGTATACTTGCATGTGCGTTTGGGAGCAACAAGTTTTTTGGCGCCGTTGCCGGGGACTAGAATATTAGCTACTTGCTAGTTTTTGCTTTAATTGCTTATTTTGTCTAGTCTAACGTTACTTGATTGTTGCTCAGATCTCAGGAATTTTGATTGAATGCGTAGGGTCAGAAGCCAGGACCGACTTCAAGGCTTTGATCCTGAACATGAGAGAACATTTCACAGGAGATTGAGGGAAGCAAGGGACACGAATAATATCCAGGCACTTGTTCAATTTCCTGTGGACATGGTAGAGGAGCAACCCATCGCTGTTCAGGAGGTGGCAATGCCCAGCATTGCTAATGTCACCTCCAGTATAGTGAAGCCCAGGATCACTGGGCACTTTGAGCTGAAACAGAGCATGATCCAGCTGCTTCATGCAAACGGGCAATTTATGGGTCTTCCACATGAGGATCCGCAGTAGCGTATTACTTATATCACTAACAGGGTCACTCCAGATTATGTGAGGCTCACACTAAGCGATGGCTAAAAGGCAGAACCAGCTAACTCCATTACATCATGGAATGATTTGGCAAGAAAATTTCTGGCAAGGTTCTTTCCTTCAGGCAAAACTGGAAAGATCAGAAGTGAAATAGTGGCCTTCAAACAGAAAGCAGGAGAATCTTTATACTCAGCTTGGGAAAGGTTCAAGGGGCTACTCAGAGAATGTCCTCATCACAATCAGACGATTGAAGTGTTAGCTCACACTTTCATAGAAGGACTACATGCTGAAACAAAGATCGTGGTAGATGCTGCAGCTGGGGGTCAAGTGTTGGAGAAAAGCTTTGACTAGATATATGCATTATTGAACAAATTCTCCAAGAGCAATCCGGATTGGCAAGGAGAGATGGGCAGACACACAGTGCAAAAGTCTGCAGGGGTTCTTGAGTTAGATGTTGTCTCAGCATTATCAGCGCAGATTGCTACACTGACCAATCAAGACAACCAGATAAACTTGAGTATCAACAAGCAACAAGTACAACCAGTACAACAAGTTCAAATATTTTGTGAAGTATGTGGAGAGGGTCACATGAGCAATCTATGCCCAGCAAATCCAGAGTCTGTATATTTTGTGGGTAATGCAAATCGAGGCCAAACAAATCAATACGGGGACACCTACAATCCCAACTGGAGGAACCACCCAAACTTCTCTTGGGGTGGAAACCAGGCACTCAGAATCAATACAAGCCCCAAGAACCTCAACAGCAATATAGACCACCTCAGGTTGAACAACAAGCGAGTCCTATAAGTCACCTTGAAGACATGTTGAAAAAAATGATGGCTGAACAGCAAGCCCTCGCCACAACAGTGAGAAATTTAGAGAGCCAAATGGGACAGCTTGCCAGTGCTCAAAACACTAGACCACCAGGGGCTCTTCCAAGTGATACTGAGCCCGATCCTAAAGCTCAAGTCAATGCGGTTACCTTGAGAAATGGAAGAGCACTAGAACAAGTTCCTATGAAAAAGAAGAATACAGCTCATCCTGAAGGAGAATTAATTCCCAAGCCAGTTGAGGGGAATGAGAAAGATGATAAAGGGCCCGAGCCAGTATTGAGACTAGGCCAACACCTCCGTTTCCACAAAGACTGCAGAAGCAAAAAGATGCTGCTAAGTACAAGAAATTCCTAGATATTTTGAGCCAAGTGAGTGTGAATTTGCCTTTAGTGGAAATTTTGCAGGAAGTGCCTAAGTATGCAAGGTATCTCAGAGATATTGTGGCAAACAAACGAAGACATGCAGAGTTCGAAACAGTTGCACTTACTGAAGAGTGCAGTGCCAGAGTTCAAAGTAAACTTCCTCCTAAGTTGAAGGATCCTGGGAGTTTCACAATTCCTTTGTCTCTTGGAAAACAAGAAGTTGGTAGAGCCCTATGTGATTTAGGGGCTAGTATAAATTTGATGCCATACTCTTTGTTCAAGCAACTCGGATTGGGGGCGCTCAGACCTACTACAATCACTTTACAGCTAGCAGATAGGTCACTAGTCATGCCCGAAGGAATTATTGAGGATGTGTTAGTTCGTGTGGGAAAGTTTATTCTTCTTGCTGATTTTATTTTTCTTGATTACGAGGCAGATGAGAAAGTGCCCATTATTTTGGGGCGACCATTCATAGCTACTGGTGGAGCAATTATTGATGTGAGAGCAGGAAAGTTAAAAATGAGAGTTGACGGTGAGGAGGTCACTTTTAATGTGTACAAGGCACTTAAGCTTCCTAAGCATTATGAGGACTTGTGCATGATTACTGTGGTAGTATCGAAGGGGATAAAGCAGGGTCCTTATGTGAATTGTAGTGATCCATACGGGACAACTGAATTAGAGGAGGTAGTGTTTCCAGCTGAGCCTGTTAAGATGATCGAGAAAAGAGCCAAAGATGAAAGAGGAGACCTTCCGAGAGCGTGCAAAAAGGCTAGAATTCATGGGAGAAAGAAGAAGAGAAAGCGCCCAGCCTGAGCAGAGTAGCAGAGTCGTGCCACGACTCTATAAATAAGGCGCTTGTTGGGAGGCAACCCAACATGTATATCTTTTAGCTATTGATTAATTTTTTTTTAGTGTCAAGTTTTGTGTTGTTTTTGTTTTGCAGAGTAGGGGAAGTCTGAGTACCCAAAGTTGAAGCTGAGGAGCATGTTTGAGATTAAGTGTGGGGTCGCCCCGACCCTTAATATTGAGGATCATGTCCGAGCTAGGCCCGAGGGGGTCTCAGGGAGTATTTCTCACCCTTGTTTTAATATTTCTCTATGATCATGCATCGAGGACTATGAATAATATAAGTGTGGGTTGGGGAAACTACTTTCTGAAGTGTAATTGTATAAAACTATTTTTTTTAGTTTTTCTTTTAGAACTCGTAGAAGACTTAGTCTAGGTTTAAAAATTAAAAAAAAACGAAAATTGAAAAAAAAAATTGGAAAATATGTAGACTCTTCCTGATGACGGATCATTTAGACAATTTTCTTGAGGGAAGTTAGTCTAGAAAAAACCCCAAAAAGATTTTTTATTTTTTTTAGGTAGTGTAGCAACTCCCCCTTGGTTTTTCTTTGGGCCACGGTTCTTTTCCAAGGGTTTTAACTTGAACCGGGTATAGGTAGTTTTTTTTTAATTTTGTTTTCTTTTTTATTTGTAGAGTAGGTTAATGGGCTACGAGCTAGAAAATCAAGGGAGAACCCATAGCGTTGACACACCTGAACACAATAGACCCTAGAGTGTAACGCTTAGTCTTATTTGTTGAATCTCACTAAAGTGCCTTAATCTGTATGTTTGTTACTGAATTGAATGCTCGTAATGGAGCGTCTTGATGAGCTTATCTGGAATGAGTCATATGCCATCTGTGGTGAGGATTTTGTGTAGTCCATGCTTTGTACTTGAGTCTAGAACTTGCCCGGTATGTGAGTTGAAGCAAAAATTGAGGTGATGCTCGATGTGAAAAATGATTTTAGGCTTTCTTTGATCTTTTTGAGCTTAATTGCTTACCACAAATAAAAATTTATCCCTAGTCAACCCTTTTGAGCCTATAGACTTTTATTTGGTACCCACATTACAAGCCTATACCCTTTTTGTTCTTAATTGACATTGTTTTGATCCTTTTACCCGTTAAAGCACTTTAATTGTGAGATGAGCGCTAAAAGAAGTAAGAAGGAACTAAGTGTGGGGTGGCTTTTGAGTGGAACCAATAAAAGGGAGAACGGTGCACTTGTTTTGTAGAATAATACACCACTAGCGGAAATTCAAAAAAAAAAAAAAGGAAAAAGGAAAATATTGGTGAATAAATTGTTGGCTTGTTCTTGCTAGTGGGTATAAATTAAAGTGGTGCTTAAAGAAAGAGGGAACATTTTTGGGAGTAATTTTAGTTGTGAAATTGAAGTTGGGATTGAAGAATGTGCGCTCAAAGTGATTATGTGATGTGTTAAAGTGCTTAGGAGGGTGAACCACTATTCCTAAATATATCCTACCCGTCCCTTAGCCCACATTACAACCATGAAAAAGTCCTAATTGATTTTAGATCGAGCGACCATACATTAGTAGAGATTTACATTAAGGGCGAGCTTATGGTACCAAGTACATGCATGTGACTTCTTTTGTGAGTGCGAGCGATTTTTTTGACATATGTGAGCATGAAATTCGAATGTGTGGATTGAATCTATATTTTTGCTGTGATTGTGAGGGCATGTGATTCGTGAAGGAAAAGCAAGTCCTGACTTCTGTGTAGAGTAGTTCGAGGAAGTGCGAACATTGCTTGGCACTTGAGAGTCGACTTTTGAGGCTAGGATTGTTCACTGTTACGCGTAATGTATGTAAAGTGTTCTAGGTGTAATGAGTTAGAGGAAATGGTTGAGTGAAGGAAACTCTAGAAAGTATAGGGTGATTGCTCGAGAACTGGCAATGAATTAAGTGTGCGGTGTTGATAATAGGCTAAATCTAGGTAATTTGGCGATTGTTTATGCTCCCACTTAGTTAAATTCCAATGTCATAATATGGTTAATTGATGAAAAATAGGCTCTAATTGTCACGACCCGGATTGTATCCATCCCACCATCGGAGCCTTCGTGATGGCGCCTACTCGTGGTAGTTAGGCAAGCCAACTTAATTACCTTTCCATTAAGAAACAAACCTGTTAACTATTTATAGCATCAATATAGAACATGGAATTTAATAATAATAATAGCGGAAGTCTGATATATGAATTTGCATCAAAATGCGGAACAGTCAATAATAGCCTCTACCTAAGATTTGGTGTCACATTACTTACGAACTGCTAAGAATATACTAAATACAAAGGTCTGAAAGAAACATATAAGTTGTCTGTCTCGAAAACAAGGAGACAACAGTCTAAAAGAGAACATAAGGAAGAAACGCCGGGCCTGCGGACGCCTGCAAGGCTACCTCGGTCTCGTGAAAATGAAAGCCTGCTCCCGTACTAATCCTGCTGCTGCTCCTCAAAACCTGGAACTGTGCAAAAATGCATAGAAGTGTAGTATCAGCACAACCGACCCCATGTGCTGGTATGTGTCTAGCCTAACCCCGGCGAAGTAGTGACGAGGCTAGACCGGACACCACATAAACCTGTACAGTTATAAATATACAACGGAATCGATATACCAAACAACTAACAATATGGGGGGGGGGGGACATGCTATGGGGAGATAACAATATTAACAGTAATCCAGAGTACCAAACTAAAGCAGCTTAGATTCACAATGAACAAGGAACCAATACTCAATATAAACACATGGTTTCAATAACTGTTGCGGCGTGCAACCCGATCCACAAATACCACTGTTGCGGCGTGCAACCCGACCCATATCATTTATCATTTATCATTGTTGCGGCGCGCAAACCGATCCTCATATCTCATTTAACATTGTTGTGGCACGCAACCCGATCCTCAAATATCATTTATCATTGTTGTGGCGTGCAACCCGATCCATATCATTCGACAGTCTAGCTCCCCAAACAATAGTCACAAATAAGGGGCATAAAATTAAACAAATATTGGAAGGAATCCCGGCAAGGGTAAAGAAACCAACAAGCTCAATACAACGTCCCGACAAGGGAAATACCAACAACGCTTTCTCTTTCTTTCATTTCTTACGTTATAATCCACTTTACCATTTTGAGCCAACACTCCAAAGAATCAAGTCATTTCATATACTTTCGATATTCGTATCACAATTCGAGCCAATGCTCCAAGGAATCAAATGATCATATCATCGTTCACATGTTATTCACAACATATAGAAATCCTCCAATAAACACGGAAATCACAACCAAATCATGATAATCACATTTTGAGGACTCACGGTCATACTAGACACCAAAGTATAGATACTCGTCACCATGCCTATACATCGTACTAGATCATTTAGCAATTAGCAAACAAGACTCAACTCCTATTCCCTCAAACTAGGGTTAAACCAAACACTTACCTCAAAGCCTTGAAATCCACTTAATCCTCAAGTATCGCTTTACCCCGCGGTTCCACCTCCAATTCGCTTGAATCTAATCACAAATTGCTCTATTACTTTAATAAACACTATATGAATCAATTTGAATGCATAAAAAAATGAATTTCCCAAGTTTTACTCAAAATTTCCAAAAACGCCCTCGGGCCCACGTGGTCAAAACCCGAGGTTCGAACCAAAACCTGGTTACCCATTCCCCCACGAATTCAAATATGTAATTTGTTTTTAAATCGGACCTCAAACCGAGGTCCAAATCCCCAATTTTTAGAAAACTTAGGTTCTACCAAAAACCCCAATTTCACCCATAAAAATCCTTGATTTTAAGTGGAATACATGTTAAATGATGTTAAAGATAGAAAGAATTGAGTAAAAATCGACTTACAAATGATTTGGGATGAAGATTGTTCTTGAATAATCGCCTATGGTGTTTGGGTTTTGAAAGAATGGTGAAAAGTGATGAAAATTCGACTACGTATAAAATTTGCAAGGCCTCGGATATGGGAATTGCAAAACTGGGTTCGCAATTGCGAACCCTGCAGGCTTGGGAAACGCGACACCTTGGTTCGCATTTGCGAACTCAGGTCTGGAGGCCAGGCTTCGCATTTGCGAAAATGCGATCGCATTTGCGATCAGTGGCCTCTCGCATTTGCGAGCAAAATTCTCGCATTTGCGACCTGTGCGTAATTTCCCAGACCTCGCAATTGCGACTCGATGCTCGCATTTGCGAGCTCGCAATTGCGAGTCTCCCTTTCGCACTTGCGAAAACCACAGAAGCCAACATACCAGATTTTCAAAAAAATGAGAAATGCAATCTGATGCCTATCCAAAACTCACGCGAGCCATCGGGGCTCCAAACCAATTATGCACACAACCTCAAAAGCATCCTACGGACTTATCTGTGCGATCAAATCGCCAAAATAACATCATATTCAACGAATTAAACATCAAAATTCATAATTTCTTCCAAGTTTTCATAAAACATCAAATTTCCATTTCAAGTCCGAAACACGTCAAACGACGTCCGTTTTCAACCAAATTTTACAGAAAGCGCTTATACCATATATAAGACTTGTACCGGGCGTCAGAACCAAAATACGAGCCCGATACCACAGTCTTTTAATCCATTTCCATTTCCAATTTCCTTAATAATTTCAGAAAAACAATTTCATAGAAAAATTCATTTCTCGGGCTCTAGACCTCGGAATTTGACTCCGGGCATATGCCCGAGTCCCATATTTTTCTACGGACCCTCCGGGACCGTCAGATCACGGGTCCGGGTCCGTATACCAAAAATATTGACCGAAGTCAAATATATTCATATTAATATCAAAATTTAGCATTTTTCACGCAGAATTCATATTTAAGCTTTCCGGCTACGCGCCCGGACTGCTCACGCAAATCGAGACAACCCTAAATGAGGTTTTTGAGGCCTCGGAAGCACGGGATGAGTAAGAAAACAGGTGATGACCCTTTGGGTCGTCACATTCTCCACCTCTAAAACAACCGTTCGTCCTCGAACAGACAAAAGAAAGAAGTACCTGAGTGGGGGAAAAGATGGGGATAACGGCTCCGCATGTCAGACTCGGACTCCTAGGTCGATGCCTCAGGGGGCTGACCTCTCCACTGAACACGAACAGAAGGAAAACTCCTAGATCTCAACTGACGAACCTGCCGGTCTAGAATAGCTACCGGCTCCTCCTCATAAGATAAATCCTTGTCCAACTGGACAGTGCTGAAGTCTAACACATGGGTAGGATCACCGTGATACCTCCGAAGCATAGACACGTGGAAAACTGGATGCACAGCTGATAAGCTAGGTGGCAATGAAGTCTATAAGCCACCTCTCCCACTCGATCAAGAACCTCAAACGGGCGAATGTACCTAGGGCTAAGCTTGCCCTTCTTCCCAAATCTCATCACGCCCTTCGTAGGCGACACCCGGAGCAATACCCGCTCACCAACCATGAAAGCTACATCTCGAACCTTACGATCTGCATAACTCTTTTTCCTAGACTGAGCTGAACGAAGTCTGTCCTGAATGATCTTGACCTTGTCCAAGGCCTCCTGAACTAAATTTGTACCTATCAACCGAGCCTCTCCCGGCTCGAACCATCCAATCGGAGACCGACATTGCCTACCATATAAGGCGTCATAAGGAGCCATCTGGATGCTCGACTGGTAGCTGTTATTGTAGGCAAACTCCGCTAACCGCAAGAACTGATCCCATGAACCTCCAAAGTCAATAACATAAGCCCGGAGCATATCCTCCAAAATCTGAATAGTCCGCTCGGACTGACCGTCTGTCTGGGGATGGAATGTTGTGCTCAACTTGACACGTGTGACCAACTCTCGGTGAACTGCTCTCCAGAAGCACGAGGTAAACTGCGTACCCCGATCCAAAATGATAGATGTCGGCACCCCATAAAGGCGAACAATCTCCCGGATATAAATCTCGGCTAATCTCTCGGATGAGTAGGAGACTGCTACAGGAATGAAATGCGCTGACTTGGTCAGCCTATCCACAATAACCCATACCGCATCGAACTTCATCCGAGTCAACGGAAGCCTTGTGACAAAATCCATGGTAATCCGCTCCCACTTCCACTCGGGGAGTTCAATCCTCTGAACCAAACCACCAGGTCTCTGATGCTCGTACTTAACCTGCTGACAATTCAAACAACGATTTCCACATATGCTACAATGTCGTTATTCATTCTACGCCACCAATAGTGCTGTCGCAAATCCTGATACATCTTCGCGGCGCCCGGGTGAATAGAGTACCTGGAGCTATAGGCCTCCTCTAAAATCAACTCTCGAAGCCCATCCACATTGGGCAGACAAACTCGCCCCTGCAATCTCAAAACTCCGTCCGCATCTAAGGTAACCTGCTTGGCACCTCCTCGCTGCACCGTGTCTCTAAGGACACATAAATGGGGATCATCAAACTGCCGATCACGAATACGCTCCAATAATGAAGAGCGAGCGACTGTGCAAGCTAACACCCGACTGGGCTCAGAAACATCCAGCCTCACGAACTGATTGGCTAAAGCCTGGATATCCAAAGCAAACGGCCTCTGACTGACCGGAATATAAGCAAGATTACCCATGCTGGCTGACTTCCTACTCAAAGCATCGACCACTACATTGGCCTTCCCCAGATGATAAAGAATGGTGACATCATAATCCTTCAACAACTCCAACCATCTCCTCTGCCTCAAATTCAACTCCTTTTGCTTAAATAGGTACTGAAGACTCTTGTGATCAGTGAACACCTCATATGCCACACCATACAAGTAGTTCCTCCAAATCTTCAAGGCGTGAACAATGGATGCCAACTCTAGATCATGCACTGGATAGTTCTTCTCATGAATCTTCAACTGTCTCGAAGCATAGGCAATGACCTTGCCATCCTGCATCAACACTGCTCCAAGTCCCACACGGGAAGCATCACAGTAGACTGTATAGGGCCCTGATCCTATGGGCAAAGTCAACACCGGTGCCGTATTCAAAGCTGTCTTGAGCTTCTGAAAGCTCGCCTCGCACTCATCTGACCATCTCAACTGGGCACCCTTCTGGTCAATCTAGTCATCGGGGCTGCATTAGATGAAAATCCCTCCACGAATCGCCTGTAGTAGCCTGCTAACCCCAAGAAACTCCGAATCTCTGTCGCTGATGCTGGTCTAGGCCAGTTCTTGACTGCCTCTATCTTCTTCGGGTCCACCTGAATACCCTCAGCTGATACAACGTGACCTAGAAATGCTACCGAACTCAGCCAGAACTCACACTTGGAGAACTTAACATATAACTGACTATCCCTCAGAGTCTGAAGAACCACTCTAAGGTGCTGCTCGTGTTCCTCCTGGCTGCGGGAGTACACCAAAATATCATCAATAAAGACTATCACGAACATGTCCAAATATGTCCTGAACACTCGGTTCATCAACTCCATGAATGCTGCTGGGGCATTGGTCAACCCAAATGACATAACCATGAACTCGTAATGACCATACCGAGTGCGAAAGGCTGTCTTAGGGACATCGGATACCCCAATCCTCAACTGATGGTACCCGGATCGCAAGTCAATCTTGGAGAATACCCTGGCACCCTGAAGCTGGTCGAACAAATCATCAATCCTCGGCAGTGGGTACTTATTCTTGACCGTTACCTTGTTCAATTACCGATAATCAATACACATCCTCATTGACCCATCCTTCTTCTTGAAAAATAACACCGCCGCACCCCAAGGAGAAACACTGGGTCTAATGAAACCCTTCCCCAGCAAATCCTGCAACTGTTCTTTTAACTCCTTCAACTCCGGCGGGGCCATTCTGTACGGCGAAATAGAAATGGGTTGAGTGCCTGGAACCAAGTCAATACAGAAATCTATATCCCTGTCGGGTGGCATACCCGGCAGGTCTGAAGGAAAGACATCGGGGAACTCCCGGATAATAGGCACAGAGTCTATGGAAGGGACCTCAGCACTGGAATCACGAACATAGGCCAAATAGGCCAGGCACCCCTTCTAGACCATACGTCGAGCCTTCACGTATGATATGACAGTACGGGTAGAATGACTTGGAGTCCCTCTCCACTCTAAGCGAGGCATACCCGGTAAAGCTAAAGTCACAGTCTTGGCATGGCAGTCCAAGATAGCATGATAGGGTGATAGCCAATCCATACCCAGAATGATATCAAAGTCCACCATATCTAAGAGTAACAAGTCTACACGGGTCTCAAGACCCTCAATCACTACAACACACGAACGATGGACTCGGTCGACCACGATAGAGTCACCCACCGGTGTAGACACATATACAGGAATACCCAAAGCATTACTAGGCATAACCAAGCATGGTGCGAAATAAGAGGAAACATATGAATACGTAGACCCTGGATCAAATAGTACCGAAGCACCTCGATCACAAACCAGAACCGTACCTGTGATCACCGCATCTGAGGCCTCTGCCTGTGGTCTATCCTGGAGAGCATAGCAACGGGGCTGGGCCCCACCACCCTGAGCTGTATCCCTAGGTCGATCTGCTGCTAGCTGACCTCCGCCCCTGGTGGTCTGAGCTCCACCTTAATGGCCTCCGCCTCCACCTCTATGACCTTTGCCTCCACCTCTGGCTGGTTGTGGGGCATTTGGTGCCTGAATCATAGGACGGGGACCCTGCTGCAGATACTGAGTACCCCTCAATCTCGGGAAAGCTCTTCTGATGTGACCATACTCACCACACTCATAACATCCCTCCGAACGCTGTGGCTGGCCTTGGCAACCCGAATGACCTCCACGAAAACTCTAAAGTGGCGGTGCACTGATGGGAGCTGGCGGTGCACTGAGTGACTGCTGATCAGAATAATGCCAATGGGAACCACGATCACCTGGGGCACCCTGAGAAACCTGGAGGGCTGACTGGAAAGGCCTGGAAGGCTGACCCCTATCATAAGAATCCCTACCTCCAGATGAGGCACCACTGAACCGACCTGTGTGACGGGGTCTCTTGTCTGTTCTATGACCACCCCCCTGTGGCAGAACCATCTCGATCCTCCGGGCCACATTGGCCGCCTCCTGAAAAGTAATATCACTCCCCGCCTCTCTGGCCATCTGAAGACGAATAGGCTGGATCAAACCATCAATAAATCTCCTCACCCTCTCCCTCTCAGTGGGGAGTATAAGAAGAGCATGGCGAGCTAGATCGATAAACCTAGTCTCATACTAAGTGACTGTCATAGACCCCTGCTGGAGGCGCTCAAACTGTCTCCGATAAGCATCCCTCTGAGTAATGGGGAGAAACTTCTCCAGAAACAACTCTGAAAACTAATCCCAAGTCAAAGACGGCGACCCTGCTGGTCTGGCTAAATAGAAATCCCTCCACCAAGTCTTGGCGGATCCAGACAGACGAAAGGCAGCAAAATCAACTCCATTGGACTCCACAATGCCCATGTTCCGAAGAACCTCGTGGCAGCTATGTATGAAATCCTGGGGGTCCTCAAAAGAAGCTCCGCTGAATGTAGCAGTGAAGAGCTTGGTAAACCTGTCTAACCTCCACAAAGCATATGCGAACATAGCCGCTCCATCGCCGGCCTATGCAACTATCCTCGGCTGGTTTGTCGTAGCTGGCTGAGCCGCTGGAATCTGACCCTGGGGAGCTACCTGCTCCGGAGTACGTGCAGCAGGAGTCTGGGCCCCTCCTCCAGCCTGAGAAGTGGCTGGTGCTACAAGAAGATATCTTGCTCGGGTGACACTCTACATGAGGCCCACCAACCGGACCAAAGCGTCCTGAAGAACTGGGATAGCAATAAAACCCTCTAGGACCTGAGGTGGGCCCACCGAAACTTCTGCGGCTGGGGCCGAACCTCCTCCTCAAGGTCAACCTGAGGCTCCGCCACTGGTGCTGCTGCTTGGGGCTGAGCCCTGCCCCTACCTCGGCCCCTAGCATGGCCACGTCCTCTTCCCCTAGCGGGAGCTGTCTGGGGCTTGGACTGTTGATCGGTAGATGAGGAAGCGCGTGTTCTTGCCATCTGCGAAAGAACAGAGTAGAAATTCAATCAGCATTGAGAAACCAAATCGCACGACAAGAAAGAACGAATGAGAGATTTTTCCTAACTCAATAGCCTCTGGGGGACATGTACAGACGTCTCCGTACCGACCCCCCAGACTCTACTGAGTTTGTCCATGAGTTATGAGACCTATGTAACCTAGTGCTCTGATACCAACTTGTCACGACCCGGATTTCCTACCATCGGAGTCGTGATGGCGCCTACTCGTGGTAGCTAGGCAAGCCAACTTAACAAACAAACCTGTTAACTATTTATAGCATCAATATAGAACATGGAATTTAATAATAATAATAGCGGAAGTCTGATATATGAATTTGCATCAAAACGCGAAACAGTCAATAATAGCCTCTACCCAAGATTTGGTGTCACATTACTCACGAACTACTAAGAATATACTAAATACAAAGGTTTGAAGGAAACATATAAGTTGTCTGTCTCGAAAACAAGGAGACAACAGTCTAAAAGAGAACATAAGGAAGAGACGCCGGGCCTGCGGACGCCTGCAAGGCTACCTCGGTCTCGTGAAAATGAAAGCCTGCTCCCGTACTAATGTTGTTGCCGCTCCTCAAAACCTGGACCTGTGCAAAAATGCACAGAAGTGTAGCATCAGCACAACCGACCCCATGTGCTGGTAAGTGTCTAGCCTAACCCCGGCGAACTAATGACGAGGCTAGACCAGACACCACATAAACCTGTGCAGTTATAAATATACAACAGAATCGAAATACCAAACAACTAACAATATGGGGGGGGATCATGCTATGGGGAGATAACAATATTAACAGTAATCCAGAGTAACAAACTAAAGCAGCTTAGATGCACAAATAAACACATGGTATCAATAACTGTTGCGGCGTGCAACCCGGTCAACAATTACCATTGTTGCGGCGTGCAACACGATCCACAAATACCACTGTTGCGGCGTGGAACCCGACCCATATCATTTATCATTTTTCATTGTTGTGGCACAACCCAATCCTCATATCTCATTTAACATTGTTGTGGCGCGCAACCCAATCCTCAAATACCATTTATCATTGTTGCGGCGTGCAACCCGATCCATATCATTCGACAGTCCAGCTCCTCAAACAATAGTCACAAATAAGGGGCATAAAATTAAACAAATATTGGAAGGAATCCCAGCATGGGAAAAGAAATCAACAAGCTCAATACAACGTCCCGACAAGGGAAATACCAACAACGCTTTCTCTTTCATTCATTTCTTACGTTATAATCCACTTTACCATTTTGAGCCAACACTCCAAAGAATCAAGTCATTTCATATACTTTTGATATTCGTATCTCAATTCGAGCCAATGCTCCTAGGAATCAAATGATCATATCATCATTCACATGTTATTCACAACATATAGAAATCCTGCAATAAACACGGAAATCACAACCAAATCATGATAATCACATTTTGAGGACTCACGGTCATACTAGACACCAATTTATAGATACTCGTCACCATGCCTATACATCGTACTCAATCATTTAGCAATTAGCAAACAAGACTCAACTCTTATTCCCTCAAGCTAGGATTAAACCAAACACTTACCTCAAAGCCTTGAAATCCACTTAATCCTCAACTATCGCTTTACCCCGCGGTTCCACCTCCAATTCGCTCGAATCTAATCACAAATTGCTCAATTACTTTAATAAACACTATATGAATCAATTTGAATGCATAAAAAATGAATTTCCCAAGTTTTATTCAAAATTTCCAAAAATGCCCCCGGGCCCACGTGGTCAAAACCCGAGGTTCGAACCAAAACCTAGTTACCCATTCCCCCACGAATTCAAATATGTAATTTATTTTGAAATCGGACCTCAAACCGAGGTCCAAATCCCCAATTTTAAGAAAACCTAGGTTCTACCAAAAACCCCAATTTCACCCATGAAAATCCTTGATTTTAAGTGGAATACATGTTAAATGATGTCGATTGAAAGAATTGAGTAAAAATCGACTTACAAATGATTTGGGATGAAGATTTTTCTTGAAAAATCGCCTATGGTGTTTGGGTTTTGAAATAATGGTGAAAAGTGATGAAATTCGACCAAGTATAAAATTTGCTGGGCCTCGGATATGGGAATTGCGAAACTGGGTTCGCAATTGCGAACCCTGCAGGCTTGGGAAATGCGACACCTTGGTTCGCATTTGCGAACTCAGGTCTGGAGGCCAGGCTTCGCATTTGCGAAAATGCGATCGCATTTGCGATCAGTCGCCTCTCGCATTTGCGAGCAAAATTCTCGCATTTGGGACCTGTGCGTAATTTCCCAGACCTCGCAATTGCGAGTCTCCCTTTCGCATTTGCGAAAACCACAGAAGCCAACATACCAGATTTTCAAAAAAATGAGAAATGCAATCCGATGCCTATCCAAAACTCACCCGAGCCCTCGGAGCTCCAAACCAATTATGCACACAACCTCAAAAACATCCTACGGACTTATCTGTGCGATCAAGTCGCCAAAATAACATCATATACAACGAATTAAACCTCAAAATTCATAATTTCTTCCAAGTTTTCATAAAACATCAAATTTCCATTTCAAGTCCAAAACACGTCAAACGACGTCCGTTTTCAACCAAATTTTACAGAAAGCACTTAAACTATATATAAGACTTGTACGAAGTATCAGAACCAAAATACGAGCCCGATACCACAGTCTTTTAATTCATTTCCATTTCCAATTTCCTTAACAATTTCAGAAAAATAATTTCACAGAAAAATTCATTTCTCGGGCTCTAGATCTTGGAATTCGACTCCGGGCATATGCCCGAGTCCCATATTTTTCTACAGACCCTCCGGGACCGTCAGATCACGGGTCCGGGTCCGTTTACCAAAAATGTTGACCGAAGTCAAATATATTCATATTAATATCAAAATTTAGCATTTTTCACGCAGAATTCATATTTAAGCTTTCCGGCTACACGCTCGGACTGCGCACGCAAATTGAGGCAACCCTAAATGAGGTTTTCGAGTCCTCGGAAGCACGGGATGAGTAAGAAAACAGGTGATGACCCTTTGGGTCGTCACACTAATTGGGAATTGTATACATTGCAGGATGATGAGCCTACGTGATGCCTTAAAGTTGTGATTGGAACTATGTTGGAGCAAGAAAGACCCTTCGGAGATGAGTACACTTGAAGACGAGAAAAAAAGTGAGGGAACAAAGTGCTGGGCTAGCTCGCCAAGATGCACGCCCGCGCTAATTTTAGCGCGTTCAAAACAGTACGTTGTCCAACTTGCGCGGCCAGATGCGCACCTAGATGCGCGACCGCGCTAGTCCAAGTTCCGGAAAGTGTTTGTCAGGGGTATAATTGGAAATCTGGAGGAAACCCCACTTAACCTATATAAAGTCAAGCTCGCCCAAGGATTATTTATCAAGGTTTCCATAGTCTAGTGAAGGAATAGACAGGCAAGAGGCAAGGCAGAGATTTTGATCATCAAGTTCTTCTTTTCTTCCCTTAGTTTTTGCTAATTGTGATGAAATTGAACCTTATTGTGATGAACACCAATATGAGTGGCTAAACACCCATTGTTCTGGGGTTCTGATTTAGCCATGAATATTGTTGTTTGATATTAGCTTGACCTTGATTATAATTCATCAATATATGGTTGTTTCTTCAATTCTGTGTTTAATTGCTTAATTGTCTGGCCAACAGTTAGGTTCTATTTACTATCTATGCTATGCTTGGGAAAGCCATGTTTAGATTAGAGAAGAATTGAAGAGAGCATGATCTTAATCCTTAGGGGGAGCGAATTTGTGGTAAGGATAGGAATATACCTAGTCACCGTGGTTAATTAAATATCGTAATCTTAATGCGTTCTTAATAGATTGATTTCATAGGAATATAGGCGTTAATCTATTGAGAATAGATGAATAGTACTTCGGGAGAAGGCTATGAGAGCATTTATCGATTAATTAGCAACCGAGTGAATTATATGAAAGGGAGAGTTAATTAGAACACAATACGAATGGTGATCGATCACAACCCTGGAATACTTATCTTTACTGAATACACAACAATCAATTCGTTACTTGATAATTTAGTTATTATTTAGAATTGTAGTATAATATAATCATCTTATTGGACTTTGATTTTAGCTGGATTGAATAACAATTTTAGTGATTTAGTGAGTAGTTTATACAAGTCTCTGTGGGTTAGACACTCAACTTATCATTATATTACTTGTCGACCACGTATACTTGCGTGTGCGTTTGGGAGCAACGTGCATTTATAGTGTGAAAGTCATGAGGAAATAAGGTAAGAGAATAATTGAAGAACTGATTGTCAATCAATTACACAAGACTCCCTTTAATTAGGGATTCAGATTCAGAACTGAAACCTCTTTCATGTTCCTTTCAGCAGCAGAAACTCATGAGATAACATGATAGAAAAGTAACATGCAAACACAGTAGGAGGACTCAAAGAACATAATGGAAAATACTGCTAAGAACGGTAGAAGAAGTGTGCTTAAGAGGTTCTCTAAAAGAAACTTAAACAGGGCTCAGTAGAAGGAAAATAGTAAAACACTTAAGAACACAGTAGAAAAATATAGTAGGCGAGACATAACAGAACATGGTAGAAAAGCATACACGAACATAGTATAGAAAACATAGTAGAAGAACATACGAGAACATGGTAGAAGAAAAAGCACAGGAGCACAGTAAAAGCATACGAGATCATAATATAGGAAATCACAATAAGAGAAGCATATAAGAACATGATACAAGAACACAGTAGAGACAAATATACACGAATGACATAGAAAAATCATAAAAACACTGAAACACTTTTCAGAAAACCCTAAATCGGAAAAGAAAGGTTTTGAAAGTGATTTTTGAAAGAAAAGTTTAGGGAAATCGTTTGAAAACTCAAGGAAAGCATATATACACCACAGATCTAAAGAAATCGGAGAATACCTCGAAAGGTTAGGGTTTCAGAAAGACCCTAGAAATGAGAAAGGCTTTGAAAGGTCACCGATCTGAGTCGGAGAGGTCAGAACCAGGCTCAGACAACTATAGTACGGCGGAGCAAGGCCGGAGATGGCCGGAGAACCTCGAATAGACGGAGGTCTGGGTTCGAACCTTCAAGGTCAGGCCTCGAATCTGCAGGTATCAAGCATATAGGAGCAATAGGAGGTGAGTATATGGCTCTCACAGCCTGGGAAGCCATGGATTCCGGTGGGTTTCACGGTGGGAGATGGTGAGACGATTAGGTTTCTGAGAAGGTTCGAGAGAGTTTGAGGGGGTGAAGGGATTCAAAGGCGGCTGATTAGGTGAAATGATTTAGGGTTAAGGGGTGTTGGTGGATTAAAAAAGGAATGGAGGGATCGTGGTCGTTGATCATTTTGATCAGCGGCCTGGATTTATTGGGGAGCCGGATGGGTTGGATTAAATTGGGTCATGGGCGGGTAATTTAGGAATTGGACCGGTCCATTTGAAATTGAAATTGGGGGTTAATTGGGGGGGGGGGGGATTTGGGCTAAAAATTGAAATAAATAGGGCCAGAGTTTAAATAGCCACTTTTTCCCTTTTTTATTTTATAGAAATAGTAAAATGATTTCTGAAGACAAACTAAAGGTACTAAGTTAATTAATAATATATAAATATTAGATTAAAAATACTAGAATCAAATTTATAATTATAAACGCAATTAATTCTTAAAATAGGCTAATATTGTAATTATATGCAATTTAGCCTTAATATACTAAATAAATTTGTAAAAATGTGCAAAAAATTACTTTAGCTATATTTTGGTGTAAATATGAGACTAAAATAAATTAATCACAAAAAGATAATTTGAGGAATAATTATTGGTTTTTGTATTACTAAAATAGGGCAATAAATTGATTTAAAAATCTTTTAAAAATTAGGAAAAATACTAAAACATTTGCACACACTAATATATGCATACATATGCTATTTTAAAAGTATTTTGCATATACAAAAATATACAGGGAAAAATTAGGTATCAACAAGCATGTGCCTAGAGATCAAAATAGCAAGGCCGGTGCCCTTGCGAACTTAGGATCGTAGGTCAAAGACAACGAGCTCAACTCGGGGGCAGTCGTACAGCTCATGAGGTCGGTAGTAGAGGAAGGTCATGCCGAAATAAACTCCACAAACTTAACTTGGGATTGGAGAAATAAATACGTAGAATATTTGAAGATCAGGAAACTTCCCTCAGATCCAAAGGAATTAAGGGCCCTAGGCACAAAAGCTGCCCGATTTAGCTTGTTCAAGGACGGAAACTTGCTCAAGAGAATGTTCGATGGCCCGCTAGCAATATGTCTGGGACCGGGTGATACCGAGTACGTTCTGAAGGAGGACCATGATGGCACCTGCGGGAACCACTCACCCGTCGAATCATTGGTTTGAAAGGTAATCAAAGCGGGCAATGAGTGGATCGATATGGAAAAAGAAGCAAAGGAGTTTGTACAATTATGTGATAAATGCCAAAGACATGCTCTGATTATTCATCAACCCGAGGAGCTGCTGCATTCGGTTTTATCGCCATGGAAATTCATGAAGTGGGGGATGGACATCGTCGGCCCTCTTCCATCAGCACCAGGTAAGGCATAATTTGTCTTATTTATGACTGACTATTTTTCTAAGAGGGTTGAAGCACATGCATACAAGAAGGTCAGAGAGAAAGATGTCATCGACTTCATTTGGGACCACATCATATGTCAGTTCGGGATACCATCTGAAATTGTGTGTGACAACGAAAAACAGTTTATTGGCAGTAAAGTGACCAAATTTCTCAAAGACCATAAGATCAAAAGAATCTTGTCAACACCTCATCACCTTAGTGGGAACGGACAAGCTGAATCGACCAACAAAACCATAATCCAAAACCTTAAGAAAAGTTTGACTGACGCTAAGGAAAAATGGAAGGAGATCATGCCCCAAGTTCTTTGGGCATGTCGCACAACTTCGAAGTCCAGTACCGAGGCTACCCCATTCTTATTGGTTTATGGCACCGAAGCACTAATACCTGTTGAAATCGGGGAGCCGAGTATCAGATTCTGATATGCAACATAGGAATCAAATGACGAGGCCATGAATACGAGCATGGAGCTATTGGATGAAAGACTTGAAGCTGCCCTTGTTCGATTGGCTTCCCAAAAGAAACGGGTCAAAAGGTATTACAATCGAAGAGCCAACCATCGATACTTCAATGTCGGGGACTTAGTACTAAGGAAGGTCATATTAAAATACCGGAATCTGAACGAAGGGAAATCGGGTACGAACTGGGAAGGGCCATACCAGATTCTCAAAATCACATGGAAATGATCCTATAAGCTCGGAATGATAAACTGAGAATAACTATTGAACAATTGGAACGTAACTCATCTTAAACGGTATTACACTTGCAGGTGGTCGACATGGAACGACACAAAATCTTTAGGTCTGAGAACCGTAACGAAAAATAGGCCTTCAAAATTTTCATAACCGATTTTAAAGGCTACCCTTGGCAAACTATAGTTTGAGTTACTTACTTTGGGAGAAGGTTACCGGTAACCCCGAACCCCCGAGATGACTCAAAAATAAAAAAAATGTAAAGGCAGGGTTGTTTGAACTTACACAACCTAAGCTATTTTATGCTAAGGCATTCCGTCCTTTGTGAATACAAGTAACAAAGCAAAGGCAAAATTCGAAAGCCAAAAGGGAAAATAAAGCATTGTATATATTTACCCGATAGTCTTTTACAGGGGCCAAAATGGCTTAATTCAATAATTTACAATGGCCGAAACGACCTCATAAAGATGCAAAAAAACAGCAAAAAATATAAAGGCCTAAGCGGCCTGGTCTTCATCGGAGGCAGCATCTCCGCCCTCGGGATCTTCCCCGCCTTCAGACACACTTAAACGCTCTGACTCTTCCTTGGGAAAGGCTAGATTCCGAGCCCTGGATTCTTCTGCTTTGGCGTTCTCGAGTTCAACCAGTATATCAAATCCCTGAGCATGGAGTCCCTCGAGGGCTACCCTTCGAGATTGCCACTTTGCATGATCCACCATACTTTTGGCCTACACCTGGATGGCCTCGACGTCGACCTTAAATTGGGCTACTGTAGCATCGGCTTTGCTGTTGTCCACGACCACCTTAGATTTGGTCGCCTCGAGTTCATTGGCCAAGTTTTCCTTATCAAAGATAACCAAGTCCAATTGGGACTAGAGCTCCTCGATTTTCTTGACCTACACCGAGGCCTTCTCTCTTACAGCCCGGATTTGGATTTCAGCCGACTCCAGTTGTGCTTGGGAAGCTTCCCTTTCCGAAGCTAAGATGTCCGTGTTTTTCTTAAACTCTTCAACCTCGGCTTGTATCGTATCTACCTCTGTCTTGAGCTACCCGATTTGTTGGAGCCTTTGCTGGACCTATTCGAATGGATCTTCAGTCATTATCTCCAATTCATCTTCACTATCATGAAGCACTCGAAATACCTACTCGGCCATCTCGGCATGCTCATCCCGAGCAGTTACTAAATCGGCCTGAAGTTTCTCATTGAGAAGCTTGTAGGTATCACTTTTCTCAGTGAGGTCCCGGACCTCGGCCTTGTGGTGAGTTAATTCCTCCTGGTATCGGAGGAAAGCCTCGTGGTGAAGCACCTAATCCTGCAAGCATAAGGGAAGATGTTATGGTTATTTACAACTTTAAAAGTTAGAATATATGAGAAGAATGATAAGCAAAATTACCCGATTTAATGCTTGTTGGGCTTCATTGAATAGGAAGGGGGTTTCCACCTCGTTCATCACTGCTTGATCTTCTTCAGTCACCAAGCACCGAAGGTAACTAGCGATCCCCTCATGGGCAGAGAAAACCCAGGCATTCTCCGGGATAGAGAAAGCTATTGACCGTTTTCGGTAAGGATTAACACTTGGGGCCGAGAATCGATCCACCAGTTTTGGGCTCGATGAAGACTCAGTGGCACCCGATGACGGTACCTTCCTTGGAACTGGCAGGTCACCAAGCCTTGTGGCGTCTTCCAAAGTAGCGGACTCAAATCCATCCAAGAAGCCGTGGATATCCGTCGCCCCCTGAGGCCACTCGTAAGAACGGCTTTCTAACATACCGGCATCACGAATCATGGCGTCTGAAACCTGAGGGGACGCTTCTGCTGCTCGAAAAGCATCACCCCCAATTTCTCTCTCAATCCCCTAACTTGGGGCAGAATGGCCTCAACTCTTTCTGGCTCGGAAGCTTCAGCCGGAGCTCTCTCACCGACCTCCTCAACTTCAGCACCCTACGGTACGAGAACATCTTGTACCATGACAACGGCCCGCATACAGGCCACCAGCTTAGATTTATCTTCCTCTTCTTCTTCTTTGGACTCATCCCTTAGTCGATGAACTGATTCCGAGGATAGAACATCGGTGCTTCTCGTGGGCTTGCATGACCTTTTCTTCATTTTCTTTTTTTTCGAGTTTCGGCAACATGGGGCCCTTTTCCTCTTCTTTTCATCACCCTGCTTCGGAGCAAAGGGATCGAAAGGCACATCCTCATCACCGGATGGAGGCCTCATAGAAACGTCTTTAGGGAGACCTACAAAAGGAAATGGAGCAAATAAGAATTCCACAGTGCAAGGAGGAAATCAAACAGCATTGATTCAGAGGAGAAAATTACCATGATTACGGGCCTCCCATCGACCCTTCGATAACTCCATCCAAGCACGCTCGGAATAAGGTCTCTGTGACACCAGGCCCTCGATCCATTGCTTGAGTTCAGGAACAACGTCCGGCACCTGGGCCACAGCTTCAACACCAAGAACATCGACAAGGAAGAAAATAAGAGGAAAAACTACAAGATTAAATATTCAAGGCAAAGTACTACTTACGATTTGTGTTCCATTTCTCAAGAAATGGCATGTCTTCGGCAGAAATTAGGTCCGAAGTCTTTATCCGAACAAATCGGTCCATCCAGCCTAGGTCTCGAGCCTCGTCTATACTCGAGGACGGGGCCTTGCTGGCCTGACGAGCAATCTTGATCAACTCTCCTCGATAGAGTCGGGGACTGTAAAAGCACATAAGGTAATCAAGGGTGAAGGGATATCCCTCGATTTTTCTCACGAAGAATCGGAGGAGAATCAATATTCTCCAGAAGGAAGGATGAATTTGGCCAAGGGTCACGTCGTACCTCTTGCAGAAGACGGCGATGATAGGGTCTAAGGGACCCAACGTGAAGGGGTAAGTGTAAACACTTACAAAACCCTCCACATGGGTAGTGTTCGATTCCTCAAGCGAAGGTACAACCATATGCTTATCAACCCAGCTGCAATCCTTTTTAACCTTGGTAAGGAGATCATCAATTATTGTCCATATGTACCTGGAGACCGGTTCACATCGACCCGGTACCGATTAATTAGCTAATCATGAGATTTCTTACCTCATATAGAATTGTATCAAGAGTAGGACTCCCCTACTATGTAAAGGATGTCTGATCATTTGTAAAACAAATGATTCTTATGCAATACAAAGTAATAGACTGTCATTTTCGCTTTCATTACCTTGTTACTCCGTTCATAAGTCAGTTGAAGCATCTTTTGGTTCAAGGGTGACTGAACTCGAGGGCCAAGGCTATTCAATTTGTGTGGTTTGCATTTATTCTTTTATCATCAATTTCAATACTAATTTATTATTCTTTATTTGTACTAAGTTATATCACGTATCCATAAAATCGTGTATCAATTCAATTGTCATCCGATTTTAGGGTAAATAGTGTTATATTTTATACGAATTAAAGAAGGACAAGTTGGATTAAAATCCATATATTGTCCTAGTGAATTTAACCTAACAATAACGAGTAACGTGAAATTCACTACGTTAATGGTGGTCTTTCTTCTTAGGAATGTCAGAAACGCGGGGACGTGATATTAATTACACCGTTTAATACTATATAGATTGGATAGCAAAAACAATTTATATTTAGTGATGTTTCTATCATAAAAATAGCTTAATAATGAATAAGTACATTACTTGCATTAACAATTATTAAAAATAATAAGAGTCACTTGCCATTTAACTCGTACAAGGTTTTTTTTTTTTTTTTGCGCACACAGGAAATATTTATATTAAAAGTTACGTAATACTTGGTACATCATAGTTATAGTTTGTGTCACTTAGGACACTTTGATTTCCTAAGCTTGCTAATATTTTGCAAGCATCATGAGCTAGGTACATCACAAAAACATATTGTTCATTCCTTACAAAAGATTCAACATAAGTAGGAGGTAGTACAAATACTTTTTTTCCTTTTGTTTGAAGATTTGCCTCCTTAACAGTTGATGTGCCACATTATTCCCTTGCCTGAATACGTGCTGGAGGAGTACCACCTTCTCCTGGTGCATTAACAACCTGCATTCATTAATAAGATCGTGATATAGTCTGTTTCCGTGTTGTGTAGATTGGATTACCTCCGTGCAATCTGTTTCTATTTCCAGCAGGAACATTCCCCATTCATGAGTTGTTTGAAGCCCTTCCAGCAGTGCTTTAATTTCTGCTTCCAATGAACCCTTTGCAGTATGGATTTAAATGCAACCACCCAATATCCTTTTGTAATGCGGAATACACCTCCCAGGCCACTCTTTTGATAGTTGTCCTTAAAACTAGCATCAATATTTAATTTGAATCAGCCCTTACGAGGTTTCTGCCATTTAACATGCAAAGGAATTTTCTTTAGTGGGACAAAGTTGTTTTCAGTAAAGTGTGAATTCTGCAGCCTTTTGAATAATATGGTTTATGTTAATGGGGCTGCTAGTGTTGTTATGGTTATTAGAATTTCTGTTTATTCATATATGCCAAAAGCCAAATGGAAAGAAGGAGTTCCACCTAATATACTTATTTCTTAATGAGCAATCAAAATTTTTTAGTTGGAGAAGCCAGTGATCACCTGTTGGATTATAAAAATTTAACCATCCCATATTATGCCAAAAGGGTTTGGTTGTTTTACAGTCAAAGAAAACATGAGTGATTGTTTCTTCCTCTCTTGAATCACAAATAGGGCACAGGGGGTCTATATTAATTCCTATTTGGGATAGGTATTTTCTGCATAGGATTTTATTATGAAGGCGTTGCCATAAGAAAAGTTGTATCTTGTATGGACAAGATAAACTCCAAATCCAAGCATAATCCAATTGGTTACTCAAAGGGGGTTCAATTATGTTATAGCAAGTTTTAGTAGTGAAAATTTCTTTAGTAGTTAGAGACCATATAGGAACATCCCTTGATGGGCCCTTGGATCGAATTCTTGCCTTAAAAATATTTCTTTTGATATCACTAGGGATACAATTGATAGTTTAGTGAGATACCATTGGTGATCAATATATATATCTCTAATTTCGAGGGAGTAGTCACTGATCGAGAGGGGGCCTTCGATTGAATCTCTTAGATTTTTTATATTGGGGATCCAACTTGTGTCCCACATGTTCAAATTTGATTTGCATTGTGCTGACCGTGTAATCCCTTTTGCACATATTTCCTACCTCTTTAAAATGCCCTTCCAAATGAAGGTGTGATTTAATTTAGATGTATTCACTCCATATAAGGTAATAATAAGTCTTGCCCATGGAGTTGTCGCATGTGTGAGTATTCTCCATACTAGACTAGCCAAGTTGCACATAATTTTTGCATTGGCATTATGTATGCCTAAGCCCCAGTGGATTTAGCTGGGCAAACACTAGACCATTTTACAAGGTGAATTTTTTTCTTTTCCACAGTTTTATCCCATATAAAATCCCTCTGGACTTTATCAATATTTTTAAGGGTCTTTTTAGGGGGTGTATTGCATGTAGTGGTTTGGTATGGAGTTTAGGCACGATTGGGCTAGAGTAGTTCTCCCTACTGTATTAATAAATCTCATCTTTCGGGAGGCAAGTCTTGTTCTCATTTTGTCAATTATAAATTGATAATCCGTTGGTTTGGATTCTTCATTAATATTGAAAGTCCTAGGTAGGTAGCAAAGGTCTCGCTTTTTTTATAGCTAACTTATTAGTAATGTTATTCATAATGATAGATGAGCAATTTTTTGAATAAAGGATTTTTGACTTAGAAGTGTTTATGCTTTGGCCTGACAGTTTAAAAAAATAATCAAGGCCTGTTTTAATGGCTTGACACGATTTGTTATTAGCCTTGACCATTAGTGTCAAGTCATCAGCAAAAAATTGATGGGAAAAAACAAGGGCTTCTTCTTCCTATAGTAATAGAATCCCAATTACGAGTATTAACTTGGTGATCAATATACCTAGACAACATTTCTAGACATAGAATGAAGATATAAGGTGATATAGGATCACCTTGTCTTATCCCCCTACTGGGCTCAAAAAATTTTGTGATGGAGCCAATAACAAGAATTGCTATAAAGCTGGTTGAAATACGACTAAGTATGAGTTTTGAGAATTTTGGAGGAAAATTAAAGTATCTTAGGGTGCGGTAGACAAAGGACCATTCTATTCGATCGAAAGCCTTTTCCAAATTAATTTTTAAGATCAGATGGCCTTGTTTGCCTTTTATTCTTTTTAGATTGGAAATTAATTCCTGAATGACGATTGCATTATTTGAGGCTCTTCTATTTTTCATGAAACTAGCCTGGAAAGGACTAATAATTTATTCTAATAATGGTTTAAGACGATTAGCAAGAATTTTAGTGATTGTTTTGTAAATAGTATTACAAAGGCCAACTGATTTCAAATTCTTAATATTATTAGAATTAGGCTTTTACGGATAAGGCAGAGATATGTTCTATTTAATTCTTTAGGAATTTCTTGCTTTTTGAAAATATCAAGACAAAGATTCACGACAGATTTTCCTACGATGTTCCAATATCTTTGAAAGAAAAAGGAGTGAAGGCCATCCGGCCCTAGAGCTTTGAAAGGTTTGAAAAAGAAGATATCCTTCTTGATCTCACTGTCTAAAAGTGGGTTGTCTAGTGAATTAAGATGTATTTTGGGATGACTAGAGTGTTGTCCCTTTATATCAATCCAGTTTGTAGATGAGTGGGAAGTGGTGAAAATATTACTAAGGAAACTTAATACGTGAGACATGATGAAATGATGGTCATTAATCCAATTTCCAGCCTCATCCTTAAAGAATGTAATTTTATTATTTCTTCTTCTATTTGAAGCAGATATATGGAAAAAATTGTATTTGCATCCTCTTCATTAAGCCACATTATTCTATATCTCATCTTCCAGTAATCCTCTCCTATCTTAAGGATGTCATTGTAATCTTTTTTAAGACTGCATTCTAATGATTGAAGGGAAGTACTATGGGTATAGTTCCTGGAGTTTTGAATACCTTGGAGCCTTGCTAATATTTTCCCTTTTTTCCCATTATATCACCAAACGTCTTGTCTCTCCAAGGCTTAATACTATCTATAAAAATTTTGCTGGCACAACAATAGTTTGTACCATGCCAATTTTTTCTAACAAGAGCTTCGAATTCCGGATGTCTATACCAATAAGTTTCTAATCAAAAGTGTTGTATATGGCCTTGTGTATTTCTAGGAATTAGTTTTACTAAAATGAAATTATGGTCAGAATAAGTTGTTGGCAGATGAATTATCGAGCAATTTGGAAACAACTCACACCATTCTTCGTTTCCTAAGACTTTCTCTAATCTATCCATAATAAGGCCTTTATTTCTATGTCTATGGTTTGACCACGTATATTTACATCCTTTGTAGCCCATGTCCATAAGGTTACACTTGTTAATTTTTGACAATAAGTAATCTGCCATATAGTTGTTTATAGGTCTCCTCCCAAATTTTTTATTTGAACCTAAGATGTCATTCTTGTCCTATCATCCATGGTCCTTTATAATTTTTATAAATATTTTCTAGATTTTCCCACATAATATTTCTATATTGGTAGTTAGTACTAGCATATAGAAGAGAATAATCAAGTTTTACGTATAGGAATTATCTTAATTGTTGCATGAATCTCTTGGTTCCTACGGATGAAGTTGTGTACAGTAACCACTTCATGATTCCACATAACTGCCATGCCACCTGACTGACCTTCTGCTGGTACCTCTATCAGCTCTGAGAAGCCAAAATCATCAAGCATTTGCTCGTGATTTATCATTCTAGTTTCTAGTAAAGTCACCAAGCATTGCCTGTGAATGTCTATCATTTACCTAAGATTTCTTCTAAAGTTCTCATTGTATCCCCCTGTTACATTCTAGATTATGAAGTTTTTTGGACTATTCATTAATTGATTTAGGTTCATGTTCATTGGGTCCCCATTCTCCCTCACCCCTCCCAGAAAGACAAGGTTCCTTTTATGAGATGGAATTAGGATCATGGCTCTGTTGCCCACTGTTGGATCTTGGGGTGGCCTGATATCCATCAAGAACTTGTAAAGTGCTAGGGGGCCGTTGAGCACATGCCTCTTCTCTTGCATCTCCGTGAAGAGATACACTTTTACCCCGTCTAGGTTTGAGAATTCTAGAACTTGCTCTGAGCCTAGGTTGAGGGGTTCTCCTATCTCCTCCTCCATGACTGTTTCTGCTGACCTGGTTCTTGCATTGCATGGGGGTGTGGTGATGGTGCTTGTGTGTTCATTTGGTTTATTGGTCGTTCCAGAGCCTGTTGGGTGGTCTCCTATGGCATGAAGATGGGGTTCAGATAGGTTAGCATTTCTGATGGGAAGAAGGGTATGTCTGGGAGAATATTCTGTGGTTGTATTGGGTTGAAATGTGATATGTTCCACTAATTTCTCATTGCATGCACTAGGTTTGGGTTCATCGATGGTGCTAGTGGGTGTAGGATATTGTTGAGCCAAACTTGATTCAAGTAGTTGCTCATTGCAAGCCTCATTCCCTCGGTTATTAGTTGTGCTAGGTATTGAGAGGATTACTATCGACTCCTGGCCATTAACATGGATGCTGAATGAGACTGCATGTCTCATTAGACCCATTTCCATCCACGAGAGAGGTTGATAGTCCTGAGCTTGTGGAGGTTGGACAAAGATGATTTGAGGATTTTCTGATTGTGGAGGGAATGGAGGTAATTTTTCCATCGCTTGAACTCTGTGTTGTCTTAGGATTTGGATGAGTCTGTGTCGCCTCCTTAGGGTAGAGGTATTCCTTCGCATTGTTAGAAGACTGTTGGATATATAAAGGGCTAATGGCAGGCGTGGGATTAGGGTTATCAGTGGAAAAGATGGGATTGGTGGCTGGGGCAATGATTGGAACTTTAATTTCCATGCCCTCTAAGTGGCCAATGTTTAGATTTATAGGGAGATAGTCCATGAATGTAGTATACATTCCGCGGTCAAGGGAAGAAGCCATTTGTTCTTCCTTAGACTCTTTACAGGACTCCTGGACAACATGCTTTGGGGGGGGGGGGGTAATATTTTCATATCTTTGGGACAAATCTTTACTTGTAGAATCGGTTATAGGGAAATTAGTAATAGGCTTTTGTTTTGATTGGGTGATAGGCCGTATAGAGTTAGTATTAGTAAAGGAGTTAATATCATTATTAGTAATGTCTAATTGCATGTCACAATTATCATTAGTAGTAGCAGTAGACACGTAGGAGTCTAGTAATGCCATGGCATTTACTTGGGAATCCAAGTGTCTATTTGCATGGGAATTTTTTGAAGAATTTTTATTTTCATTTTTGGTGGTTTTGTTCAAAATTATTTGCTCATCATCTAAGAGTGAGAAGTTGTTTTGGACTGGTATGGTGGTATTACCCAAACTCATTCTAGTCGGAATTTTTCCACCGTTACTAACTGAGTTTTGAGTAGGTTCTTTTGTTTTGTATTGCAAGATTTGAGTATCTATGTACTTACCCGTATTAGCATTAAATAATTGTACCGATATACCTAGGCCATCAAGCTTCTCCTTTGGATTAATGGTGTTTGTTGGACTGTTTTTTGAACTTTGCCTCTTCCCTTTGTTGAAAGAAACGGTTTTCCATTCTCCTACTTGATTTCCCACCTTTGTATTTGGTTGTTCATGTCACACCTCCTTTTTTACACACCTACCCTGAAGGATAATGTATAAGGGAGTTTTTCCATTTAAAGTGACATTATTCGAAATGGGATTATTATTTATTTTTTTTAGAGTCGCCACTTGGGAAAGGATTGGCTTTTGGTGTCCCAAGTCACCGGTTTAACGTGAATCCCAAATCGAGGAAAATTTCGACTTCCCAATTGGAGTCTGCGAACCAAAAATTCTGAATAAGGAATTCTGTTGACCCGAGGGAAGGTGTTAGGCACCCTCGGATCCCGTGGATCTAGCACGGTCTCTTAAACTATTACATTTAGCTAAAATCTAATTTTATACATGTTCTACCCTGTAGTGCAATTTTAAGAATTATTTACCGCTTTTAATTAAAAAATTAAAGAAATTGAACGTCGTTTAAAATATGTTTTCGGATCACGTCACATGAAATGCACTCGGATCCTCGGCACATTTTATTCAACGTTTTATGATTTGGATTTGGGTTGCATGAAATGCACACCCGTATTTAAGAAAGTAAAATTATTAAAGCGCGCCTAAAGGGACTAACGGGTTATTATCTTTGCGGAGGGCCGTGGAATTGTCTAAACGGCACGCCCCGAATTCAAAGTATTTTTAATTAAGCATTTAATGAGGGCCCCACAATTTATGTGTTTTGTTTGGCGAGGCTCATCTCATTTTTTATTTAAGGGCCAACCTAAAGCAACTACGATTTTTTTATTTATTATTTGTCTCTAAAAGGGTCTAATTAATTTACATTTATAAATTCGGGCCTCGAATTCAAGTCCGAACTCAAACAAAAGGGAGGACCCTCTTAATTTGAACACGTCACCTAACTCGAAAACCCAAATGTATATTTGCAAACTAATCCCCGTGTTCCTAGTACGATTTTAATGACCATTAGCAATTTTGACATTGAATTCCTAAAAAAAAACTCAGCCCATATGACCATGAAATTAAATGGTCTTGCGGACTGTCATCTGCCTGGACCAATTGACTCTGGCCCAATTGTGGAAGTACACGAGCCTGGATTGATCCTTGCATTAATAATGTTAGTGTCCAAATAGATGGCATGGGCCATCAGCCCTGGGCCTAGGAGCAGGCCCAATCGAGCTATTCAGGTAATTCCAAGTATTTCTACTCCTTGATTAGGATAACAGGTAAAGGCAATTTTTAAATTCAAAGCAAATGTCTATTCTATTTTTCTTTTATTTGTTTTCGATGTTCAGATTTACACAGGCAGACCCTTGTCGATATTTAATGGATATATCAATTGGACTAACACAATAAAAACTCATTTGTGGCATAGGAGTACTATTCCAGTTTAGGCTAAAGTGTTAAACAGTTAGTTCATCTAACTCAAAGATCTGTTGAAGCATGAATGAGAATCTATTTCACTCCAAGACAAGTGGATAAATTCGATTGACATGAAGTAAACATGCATTTAAAAATCTGAGGGACAGCTCGTATGAACTACAGAAAACTAAGCCTAATTTTAAACCTCAAACAGATTAGATTAGCTGTCACCATATTATAGCTAATACTACAATTTTAGAACTCAAATAAATCCAACATAGTCCAACAGTCCTTGTAATTCTACGTAGTCCTTAGTCGACTGTATAAAAAATATAACATTAACTCGCTGAATCTAGCTAAACATAATTTGAAAAACAACAAAGTGGACAAATGAGCCAATGTTTCATTTCATTTCCAGTGCTTGAAGGCTACAGAGGGAATGTACCTGGAATTAAAGAAAAAGAGAAGAAGAAGGAGTCGGCAAGCAGATTTGAGCTTGCAAACAGGCTCAAACAGCAACACACAGCATTAGAGGACTCAATTATAAACCCAGCAGCAGTATCGATTGCCCAGGACCAATTTTAAACCTTAAATCACTCAAAATAGCTCGAATACACCTTGATTCAACTTAAATTTAGCCCAGTAACACTCAGAAGAACTCAGCAATCAGCTATTGAGCTAGAAAGTATAAATCAACAATTAAAAATCTAAAACAACCTAAGGTTTTCAATGTAACAGTTTTTTTTTTTGGATTTTTTTGAAAGTTTTCTGTTGTTTTTGGTTTTTTGGAAGGGAAGTAAGATCTACAGAACTTCTAACTATAGAATTCAGGTTTTTTTTTCAACTTCTCAGAATTTGAAATTCAAATTTTGAAGATCAGATTTGCAGGGATAATTTTGGGGGAAAATAAGAGCTGGAAGGTTTTGGGGAATTTTCAGGGGTCTAAACTTGTGAAACAAGGCAGTAAAGACTGCCTTTTATAGGCAGAAATAGGGCAGGAAGGTTCTGGAATTCCTTCACTCAATTTTCCCCCTTTTTATTTTCAGATTTTGTTCATTAGCCCCTAATGTTTTGACTTGTTGCCTAAGTTATTATCCTAAGTTCTTGAAATTATAGCTAAAGCCCTATTCTAGAAGATTCTAGGGGATTCTATCTTAATCTACAGTATTCCTATCCATCTCTAAATACCTAGATTACCCCTGGACTCCCCTGAAATTCCTAACCTAATACTAACAAAACCTCAAACTCCTTCACCCTAATTAAAGACTATCAGCTATAACCAAACAATCCATTTGACTAGGTTTAACCAGTCAAGGTTAAAATCGAACGTGTACAATCAAACAGACCCTAAAATCAAACTGGGCAAATTAACTCATCATGAAGTCAAATCTACCAATGGACTACAATTAACAACTAAATCAAATTGCAGTGATTAACACAGAATCAAACTGCAGTGATTAACACAATTAACAACTAAATCAAATTGGGGTCGTTTGGTGGTGAAAGGGCGGTGGTGCCGCCGTCACGGTAGAGGCGGCTACTAGGGTTTCGATTATTCGATAGGTTTGGGAGGGTTTTGAGGGAAAAAATGGTAGATTTGAGATGAGAAAGCCAAGATGGGTTTGTGGTGTTAAATTGGTCGAGATCAGAGACTCGCCGCCGCCGTGGGCGGCGGCAGAAGATCGGAAGAGCGT